>NC_134353.1:844557928-844632928 GCF_048569485.1 Anomaloglossus baeobatrachus
TCTTAATGTCAGGCAAGTTTGACCAGGCCATTAAGAATCTCCAATAAAGGGTTAAGAAAAAGACATCACACAGAGAAAAAAATACTTTAATAGAAATAAATACACAGACACACTTAGAGACTCCATGTTTATTACTCCCTGTCAGCCCTCCACGATCCTGGTCTTCTGTCTTCTCCTTCAACCCATGCAGCTCTGCTACATCAGACAGCACTGCATGGGAGGAAGACGCTGCTGCTCCCCGTGCAGTCTAATCACTCAGTGAGTGAGCAGAGGCTGCTGGCTGTAAGCGGTGACGTCACCGCTGCCACCGTTACTATAGCAACGTCAATCTCCGATCACGTGATTCCCGGTGCCACTATTCACCGGCTGTGACAGCCAGTCCTTGCATGTGGGCTGACTCTGTAAAGAACGCCCACATGCAGGAACGGGGAAGCCGACCATGTGCCAGAGCATTTCGCCAGTACACAGAGATACTGGAACGATCACCGCGTACCGGACAGATGCACTGACAGGACCTAGCATGATGTCTAGCCATGTGACCAGTCTGTAGCCAATGAGATAATAGTCACGTGACTGGTCACATGCTTTTTTTGACGTCACGGAAGGTCCTATAATCAGTGCTGGTTACCGGGAGGACGCAGCGATTATCGGAAGGAAAAGCGGTGGGAGACAGAGTGCAGAACGCGTCGCGGGGACCTGTAAGTGTTATGGCAATGTTTATTACCTGTATGTGTACATGTATAATGTGTTTTTATGTGTTTGTGTTTGCCTCCCATTGTTTTCAATGAGGTTCGAATGGTTCGTCGAACGGTTCGTCGAAAGTACGTCGAACGGAGCCTCCGTTCGATGAACTGAACTTGAACGCTAGGGGTGTGGCTCATCTCTACTGCTGAGACGCAGATCTACCTCTCTGGACCGGATATTACTTCCTTACTTACCAGAATCACACAATGTCTGTCTGCAATTTCATCGTTCTACTCTGCTCGATTTCTGAAACTGAACATGGACAAAACAGAATTTATCATCTCTCTCCCATCTCACTAAACCCCCCCACCAGACCCATCCCATCACAGTCCATGGCTGCTCACTCTCGACAGTCCTGCAAGCTTGCTTCTTGGGAATAACCCTTGACTCTGTGCTCTCCTTCATCCATATATCCAAGCCTTTGACACCTCCTGGCGACTCCAAATCAAAAATATTTCCCAGTGCCATACATGCTTTGACCAGAATCTGCAAAAACACTAGTACATGCCCTCATCATCTCCTGGTTCGACTACTGCAACCTCTTGCTCTCTTGCCTCCCTTCTAACAGTCTCACCCCCCTACAATCCATCCTAAATTCTGCTGCCTGACTAATTCACCTGTCCCCCAATTATTCCTTGACCTCTCCTCTCTGCCAATCCCTTCACTGGCATCTCATTGCCCAAAGACTCCAGTTCTTAACCATGACATACAAAGTTATCCACAACCTGTCTTCTCCATACATCTGTGACCTAGTCTCCTGGTACTTACCTGAAAGCAACCTCCGATCCACACAAGATCTCTACTCACCTCTCATCTCTTCTTCTAACAATCGCATACAAGTTTTCTCCCGCGCCTCCCCCATACTCTGGAACTCTCTACCCCAGCATATCAGACTCTTGCCTACCGAGGAAACCTTCAAAAGGAACCTGAAGACCCCCTCTTCTGACAAGCCTACAATCTGCAGTAACCTTCAGTCCACCGTGTTGCACGACGGTCTCTACCCTCACCTACTGTATCCTCACCCATCCCCTGTAGACTGTGAGCCCTCAGGGGCAGCGTCCTCTGTACCAGTCTGTGCCTTGTATTGTCCATGATTATTGTAATTGTCTATGTATGCCCCTTTTTTACATGTAAAGCCCCATGGAATAAATGGCGCTATAATAATAATTATAATAACTATAACTCTCTGGTTTAAGGGTATAAAAACTCAAAGTTTGAAAATTGCAAAATTTACAAAGTTTTTGCCAAATGTCTGCTATTTTCACAAATAAATGCAAAAAATAAGCCCTAAATTTACAGAAACAATCTTCCATTGAAGCGTACTAGGATGATTATCCCATAAAGTGACACTAGTCAAAATTGTGACATTTGGCCTTGTCAGGAAGGTGAAAACAGGCTGAGGGGCTCAAGGGGTTAAAAATTGGGCGGTATCACTATGCTAAGGCTCGTCCTGTGTACAATGGCTCTTGCTGAAACCTGCAATTTCGTGTAAATAGTGTCACCACCACAGGGGGACACCAGAGGGCGCAAGAGAGCAACAAGCGCTACACCCGGGACAGAAGGTGAGTCAGGGTCCGGCCCAGCTACCTGCCGAGGGGGCGGGGCCGTCTATGACGTCATCCTGGGATAGGAAGAGAGTCATGTGACCGAAAGAGAGGAAGCCGTCCCGGGAGAGAGTGCAGCCTGCAGGTGAGAGTGCAGAGGAGAGCGCTGTGTGCGGAGGAGAGAGCGGCGGGGATTACCAGAAGAGCAAGGTGCAGCTTACAGGGTGAGAGACAGTCCCCGGGAGACATGATAGACAGCAGCCTCTGACCCCCGGCAGGTGAGCGCTCTCCGGCACTGTGTCACCGCTTATTACAGGCTGGTCCTGGGCTCTATTACTTCTCCACTCTGTTTCTATCGTTCAGTGATCTGCAGCCTGTGGGACTACAACTCCCAGCATGCCCTATCCTGTAAGATCTGCCGTCCTGGTTGAGTTCCTGTGGAATGAGAACTGTAAGAAATGGTGGATTTGTGTAACCGCGGCCGAGAGGGTTTCTCCCCTAAATGACCCACCAGTGTGGATTTTTTTAGTTTTTTTTCCACCTGCCTTTCTCCCCTCACCCCGCTGTATGAGGCTTTGTTGTAATGTGGTATTTTTCACTGCGGTTTTGGCTGCGTATACAATATATCATTTAGGATTTTTTTATTTATTTATTTTTTTTTTCACATTTTACACCAAGTAACCCGTTGAATAAATTATTCCGGTTACTGCGGTCATGTAGATGCCTAATATGTATAGCATTTTTTTTCTCTAGTGATATGTTTTCTAATATATATATTGTTCATCAGAAATGGACCCCCGTGCAAAAACAGTACATGGACCCCGTGCTGCCCGACAGTTCTGTCTATGACCAGCTGTTTTGGAGGAAGACCTGGCCCCTTCTCTCTTGCGCCCCATGTGTGGCTGCACAGGTTGCACTAATGATATATTTGCCTCTTCTGCATCCATAGTGGCCCCAGTTACAGGGGAAAACTGCCCACTATGGTGACAAGACGCTGGCAGAGCTGATCTGTGTCTCTAGGTGGCAAACACTAAGTTCTACAGAAGCATTAGTGCCACCGGTGAGTCTACTCACTACATAGTGCTAACTGAGCGCTGTGCAGCAGGTAAAAGAGGAAACAGAAATGGTAATAAACCGCTCCTGTCTTCTCACCAGAGGCCCCAGCTGTGTCTCACAGCTGACATCTGACCTGCTCCTGCTAGATTCATCCCATGCTGTCGTTTTTAGTGGCACTTGGCTATTATGAGATTTTTTTTAATAAGGCATTATGTACTGATATAGGTCTGCCTTCTATACTCCCTATCATCTGGATGGATGGAAATTAGTATGTGTGATGTCTATACATTTTTTTTCACTACACATTTTCTTTTATATATATTTAATAACTTTATTTAAAAAAAGTGAAACCCTAATGCCTGGACTGTAATGATAAAGCACCTAGTAACTGCCATGTTGTACCTGGCATAACTGCCCCCTGCCATTCTGGGTAACTGTTGTAAGCCACTTCCCTTTTGTCCAACTATATGACAACATGTCACCAGGATTTTCCCTTATGAGCTGCGGCCACCACCAGTGGGCTCTTATATACAGGATTCTAGAATACTGTATATAAGAGCCCAGGCCGCTGTGTAAAACTAAAACACCTTTATAATACTCACCTAGGGGGTGGTCCAGTCCGATGGGTGTTGCTGCTCTCATGTCCGGCGCCTCCTGCATCTTATGCAGTTGCCATCCTCCTTCCCAGCCCCATGTGGATGACGCATCCTATATCATCCACTCAGAGTCCACCATTGCGCTCCTGCGCACTTCTCGCTGCCCAGCCAAGGGCAGATCAAAGGATTGCAGTGTGCATGGGCGGACGATCTTTGATCCTTCCTCGTGCCTGTGCATTACAATTGAAAGTGCTCAGGAGCGCAATGGCGGCTGGGAAGGAGGACGGCGACTGCACAAGTTAGAGGCTACACCCATTGAACCATACCGCCCTCTAGTGTAGTATAATGGTGGTCTTTTTTTCCGTTCTACAGTGTGGCCTGGGCTCTTATATATTGTATTCTGGAATGCTGTATGTAAGAGCTCACTGGTGGTGGCCACAGCTTATAAGCAACAAATATGGTGACATGTTCCCTTCAAAGTGAGCCTGATATCTGATACAAGCTGCCTGATCCATTGATCACATGCTCTTGGCACTAAGGGTATGTGCGCATGTGTGCGTATTACATGCAGTTACGCTGCGTCCTGCGTCCCCTGCACAATCTATGGAGATTGTGCAGGAGCCGTGCGCACGTGGCATGTTAGAACGCAGCGATTCGGCTGCTTGCTGAATCGCTGCATTTTAAGAAGTGACATGTCACTTCTTTCGTGCGTTCTGCATGCTGTCTATAGGGAGAGGTAGCATGCAGAGCGCACGAATCTGCCGGCACCATGCGCTTCAGAACGCAGCTTTTCAGCTGCGCTCTGAAGCGCACATTTTCGGTGCGGTGCATAGCGCACACGTGCGCACATAGCCTAACTGTATGATGCTGGTTAGGTATATTGAGTCTGAAACACTACGGTATTTTAGCGAAAATACATGCTTCAAAAACTGTGGGGGGCCGAGCCATGGTGGAGACTTGTCGGAAAGGCTTCTTCCCGCCTTCTGCCAATGACTGACAGGTCTCCACATATTCGCACAGGCACAGAGAGACCGATCAATCCAGGACAAAGGCCAGGAGAGGTTGCAGGGACCCAACTGTCTGACTTGTCCCCAGCGGCTAATAGTAGGATGTTCTCTGAAATACCGCAGCGTTTCAGAGCCAAACCTATCTGATATCTGGCTGAGATCATACCGCCAGTGCCTGATACATGCTGTCCGATCCAGGGGCAGCATGTATTTTATCATTATCACAAGATTATAATTTTGTTCCTCTCACTGAGAACATTCAATAATTCTGCTGTCAGGATCACTTTAATAATCTGGTGTACAGCCTGAATTTTGTTCTTTCTGTACAATGCAAGTCAGCCACAATTACCATAACAGAAAAATGTAATACCTTTGTCTTTATATAGAAAAAAAAAACGTTTTTTTTTCAAAAATGTATTTGTTTAAAAGTGATAAAACTTAAAATTATGTTAAGCTGTAATTGTACTGATCGACAAAATAAACGTGTTTTTTTTTTTTTTTTTTTTTTTTTTCTTAACTATAATATAACCATAATGCGTTATAAAGATTTAGGCTGTGTGCACGCTGCGTAATAGCATGCATCCTTCATCCCCTGCACAATCTATGAAGATTGTGCATAATTCGTGCGCACGTTGCTTTTTTGAGCGCAGCGATTTGGATGCTAAAATTTTTACCCAAATCCGTGCGTTCAAAAAAGCAGCGTGTCAATTATTCCGTGCGCTATGGATGCAGCTCCCGCTCTGTCTATGGTGGGGCAGCATCCCGAGCACATGAAATCGGCATGTAATCTGATGAAACACTGCATCCATTACACAGTGTTTCTGCAGCGATTTGAAGCGCACATGTGCTGTGAAATCACTGCAGAAATTTCAGCAGGTACGTGTGAACAAGGCCTTAAAGGGAATCTTTCAGCAGGTTTTTGCTTTTTAATCTGAAGACTGCAGGAGATAGTTGAACTCTGTGTGTGTCAGCCTCAATGTGTCACTGACTCACTTATTACCCTGCTGTGCTGATGTTTACTTATAGTGAAGGTTTTATCAACTGGGGTTATCATTGCCAGGACTACTCTTGTCTGACCACCCCTCCTCTGATCAGCAGCCTCAACAACGGTGACACACGTACCTGTCACCGCTGAGCAGAAGTCCCCAACACTTCCGGTCATACGCAGTATGAAGCCAGGTGTACGCGTCCCGGCTTCAGAGAGGTCTAGTGCGCATGACCGGAAGTGCTGGGGACTTCTGATCAGTACCTGTACCTGTACTGTACCTGTGACTTCTGTGTACACAGGTACACGTGTCACCACTGTTGAGGCTGTATTGGATAGCATGTTATCAAGCCCAAGTGGGCGTACTAACATGCTAAGAGGGAGGAATGAGTGCAGAAACTAACGCCCTTGCGACTAGTCCCTGCGCTCATTAGCATATCCTAAAGGGATCTTTAGAAAAAGTATTTCTAAAGATCTCTTTATTTATGCTACCAGATACAGGGACAGTTAGGCAGGGTTTAGAAATATACACCTAGAACTGGTCATGGTTCTGAATGCATATTGCACCTGATTGGTTCCCTTGAAATCTAAAAATTCTGGTTGAGTCGGAACTGATGCATCAGTAATCTAAGTGATACACAGTTGGATTCAGAGTCTCTTTGCCTACATCATACTGCTCTCAGATGAGATAGCAAAGACCTGCTGACAGATTCCCTTTAAAGTGATCTTCTAGGTTTATCACAAATGTCTACAATCACTGTGACTGCAGACTGTAGAATTCTCACATGGTGCAGAGCATGTGCTATGTGGATTCTCTGGTGCTGGTGGGCAGACCGATCGATCACGTGACTGTAAGTATGCAATATGCAAACTCCCTGCCACATTCTGACCAGACGTGCAAGGCCTCATTCAATTCACTGGTATTGAGCGAGGCCGCGCATGTCTAGTTGGAATGTGACTGCAGACTTTTTTGTGATAAGCCTGAACAACCCTTTTAATAATTTTTCTATGTACCTCCAATTGTTCTACTGACAAAGTACATCCTGTAGAAAAAAAGCAAGCTTTCACACAGCTGTACAATGGGGTCATTCTCAAACGTGACAATTATAATTACCCCCCCCCCCAAAAAAAAAAACATTTTGGTCATTAGACCCTGTCCTTAAAGGGAACATGTCAGATGCCGCATTTGTAGACAAAACTTATTTGGAAATGGCAGCCGGAAATAATGTTACTAGTGCATCTAGCCTTAGAGGCCAGTCTCCACTGGCTTATACCTATGCCATTCCTTTTGACTGTTGGGTCTCTCGTTAATACACAAACATGGCAAGATATGTCACTCTAGAGGACTATGTAAGGAGAAGCAGGTAAGAACTCTCCTCTTTGAGTAGGCAACCTAGTCGCATCATCCATTGAAATAGTTTTAAACTGTTTTCTATGGAACCTTGCAGCAAAAGCAGAGCCAGTGTCTGAATCATTCGGCCTGTGCTTTGGGCAGTATCAATCATCTGACAAGTTCCTTTTAACGGTTACATAGCAAAAACCTGCTGACAGATTCCCATTAATCTGAGAGCACCATAATGTAGGAACATGGACCCTAATAACAGTGACATCACTTACTGGGATGTGTTTTGCTAGCTCAATACAATGAGTGTTTTATCATAAGGAGATTATCAGTACAGGACAATGGTTCCTCCTAGTCCAATTACACGCCACGCCAGCACTGATTTGCAGCTTTCGGTCACTGTACAATGTACACAGAAAGCTGTGGTGTGGGTTGGGTTATACACAGCACAACAACTGAGCTCTGCTAGATCTGCTGCACAGAAAACTGTGACTCTTGCATAACTTCTGCATTGAGGAAGCTAAGTGATACATTGCTGGACTCAGGGTCTCTGTCCCGACATCATGCTGCTGACAGATTCCCTTTAAGCCTCTGGATGCAAACAAGAATCTATTCAGTCACTGACAGCAACAGAGGTCTGTTATACTGAATCACTAAGTTATATACGCTTCTGTTATGGAGGGATTAAGAGATTTATAAAACGTTCATACCTTTTGTATATAAATGTTGGATAACTTTCTAATATAACATATTTTGATTCTTCACCATGTGAAGATATTTGTTGCTGTCAGTGAAGAAGATTCCTGTAGCTCGGTCACCGCTGTTGTACCCAGTCTGTAGCTGCTAAACCACTTGGACTCCAGGCTGAGACATTGTAGTGAATTGCCAGACATGTTGTATTTATCTGATAAAGGAAAAAAGTAGCTTTTGTTTTGGTTGTTTTTTTATTTTTTTTTATTTTTATTTTTTCATATGCTTTATAAACTTAGTTTTCATAATGTGTGTTGTTCTTTTTTTTTTTGTGTTCTTCAAGCATACACAAATGTCTGGAGAAGGATCATCTTTTGCACCAAGATCCAAACACAGAGCTACAAATGGCCGCGGTGTACAATATGACCAAGTACCAGTTGAGTCCTGTGAGCCTAGAGGAAATCTACAGACGTTACAGGACTGCCAGTTGGCGTTGAGTGAAGATCCATTGCCTCCACCTCCTCTGCCACTTAATCCTCCTTTCGGGACGGACTTCTTTCCAAGTGACAGCGAGGAAGCAGTCACTGCGCTTGAACTGAGACCAGTACGACGTTTTATTCCAGAATCATGGAAAAAAATCTTCAAGAGTAAAAAAGAGACTGCATGGGAAGAGCCCATTTCAGATATTAACTACATTTCTGGGGGAGAACGATGTTCACCTCCTCGTTCACCGTCCCTTCCCGCTTCTGGACCGCATGGAAAAAGCTCAATTGTGGATGCAAAATTGGTTGGCGGCTCATACCGAGATCCATATGGAGGTTCTGGTGGTAGCTACAACTCTAAGAAAGAAGCTGACGCCATGATTGCCGATGATCCATTTGCATCTCTGGGTCGGCAGACGCAGACTGTGAAAACTTATAGTGAGAGAGTAGAAGAGTACAACTTGCGATACTCTTACATGAAGTCGTGGGCCGGATTGCTGAGAATATTGGGCGTTGTGGAACTCTTGCTCGGAGCTGGTGTTTTTGCCTGTGTTACAGCTTATATCCACAAGGACAATGAATGGTACAATATGTTTGGTTACTCCCAGCCTTATTCATATTCTGCTAGTCTACAAGGGGGATACTACTATGCTGGCCCCAAGACTCCCTTTGTACTAGTAGTGGCAGGCTTGGCATGGCTGGCTACTATAATCCTCCTGGTGCTTGGCATGTCCATGTATTACAGGACAATTCTTCTGGATTCTAACTGGTGGCCACTGACAGAGTTTGGGATTAATATCTGCTTGTTTATTCTGTATATGGCTGGAGCCATTGTGTATGTCAATGACACAAACAGAGGAGGACTTTGCTACTATTCCTTTTTCAACAACCCCTTATATTCCACATTTTGTCGCGTAGAAGGGGGGCAGACGGCAGCCATGATATTCTTGTTTGTCCTTATGTTAGTATATCTCATCAGTGCACTTGTTGCTTTGAAGCTCTGGCGACACGAGAGTGCACGGAAGAGACGAGAATATATTGAGCAGGAGGTACGTTATTTTATTATTTATTTAGCATCCTGTACTGGGTTGGACTTTTTTTTTTTTTTTTTTTTCCAAAAAAAGGAAGTTATCCTTTTATCCTGTGGATATCTTTCTGATTCCTGTGGGACTAACCCCCTAGGACCCACCGGATTGGGGTTTTGGAAGCCTGAAAATGGAGCTCTGGAGCCTCGTTCTGAAAGGAGCAAAGATGTGCATGCTTGTCATACGTTGCTGCCGAGCTCTGCACTCCCATACACAAAAAAACGGAGCGGAGACTGAGCATGCACACTACTGTTTAATTCATAACAAGGTTTCAGAGTCCCAGTCTCGAGCTTCAAAAGCCTTGATTTTGGGATCACTGGGTTCTCAGTATCCTGGACTTCTCACAATCAGAAATTCATCCCTTATCCAGTGGATAGGTGATAACTTTGATTTTCTTTTTAATTTATTTTTCATTGGGGGGGAGGGTACCCCTTTTAATTTACTTTGGCCAGTGGGTTTCTGTATTTTCTGATCTTTGTTTTGGGACATTTTTCATCTTTTGTTAAAGAAGCATTCCCATCAAAATTTGTATCCTTTTAATGTATTGCAGTCATCATATTATATAGCACTGTGTACTTACAATTGCTCATTTTGTTTTTCTACCCAGTTAATTCTTCTTTTTTTTTTTTTTTTTTTTTTAAATTTTGGGCTATGGCAGCACATGATTAGTAAAGGATTACCTGAATCCTTTAAAGCTCTATGTAAAAACAGGAAGTCACTTTTCCCTGCATGAATCATCCCCCTTTTCAACTTCTGACTCAGGTGCTCCACTTTTCCCCTTGTCAAGTGCAGAGATGATTTGTGCAGGGAAAAGAGACTTCCTGTTTCAACATAGAGCTTAGAAAAAGCAGTGCCTGAATCAGGGGCGCCACCCCTATAACTAAAAACTAAACGCAGCTGGGAGGATTAAAGTTCTTTTCCTCCCAGCAGCAGGTCTCAATGTGCAGGCACCGGACAGGTTCAGAATTCTATTAACATGCAAATTAACCCGTTATATGATGGTTTCTCTTTAAACTTTGATCCATACTAATGAGCCCTATGCAGAATGCAGTTCTTCTATCTTGCAATCGGTTCTATCTCAATCAAATCAATAGATCTTTACAGCCACACAGTGGTTTTTCCTTTAGTCTCCCAAATACATGTACGCTAGGCAAATGCCGCCATGATGTTTTTTGTTTATATAGCACAGTGAATTTTTACTATTCTTTTAATATTAATGATGAAATAACCTGATCTTTTGTGTTCTATTTGGCAGATGAAGTCACACGATTCACATGATTATCCACATAAAGTTTTGGTACGTATATCACAGCAAAATATGTCCCAATTATTGGCCTTATTGTCTGATCAAGCAAAAATGTTGGATATGGTTAAGGTACCGTCACACTAAGCAACATCGCTAGCAACATCGCTGCTAAGGCACAACTTGCTAGCGATGTTGCTTAGTGTGACATCCAGCAACAACCTGGCCCCTGCTGTGAGGTCGCTGGTTGTTGCTGAATGTCCTGGACCATTTTTTAGTTGTTGCTCTCCCGCTGTGAAGCACACATCGCTGTGTGTGACAGGGACAGAGCAACAACTAAATGTGCAGGCAGCAGGAGCCGGCTTCTGCGGACGCTGGTAACCACGGTAAACAGCGGGTAACCAAGAAGCCATTACCTTGGTTACCCGATATTTACCTTTGTTACCAGCGTCCGCCGCTCTCACACTGCCACTGCCGGCTCGCTGTTCCCTGCACACATAGCCACAGTACACATCGGGTTAATTATCAGGTTGTTCTCTGCTAGAATTTGTAGAAATGATGTATCCTAAAAGCTATATATACACAGCTGTTCTATAGTGTTGAACGGACAGGAGGCAAATGATGTGTTATTGCCAAAATAAATGTCACTATAATGTATGTGAGATATGCTGGCATTGTACATAGAGAAGTATTTCTGGGCATACTTACAGCTAAACATGTAACTAAGCACTGACACCATTATCTATGGTTGGTTATGCGGATGTCAGTGATGATTTACTTCCGAACACCGTCCTAAACATATAATTATAATGTGGCACATCCAGTAACTATGCAGTCTGCGGATCCTCAGACTTTCGCAATTTAACAAGGGATTGTCACCACCAATGGCTTAACTATTAGAGTCCGATGGGCCCCAATGCAAAATTTGGGACTGAATACTATCTTCCCTCATGTTGGCCAGATGTATGGGTCCCTATAACTTTCTAAATCGTCTAAAGACATACGTGTTGCCCCTCTACCCCCCCCTCTTCATTATGTAGTAATGGCCCCCCCATCCTGGCAAATATGGCCTTATCTTAATCCTGTCCTGGTATAAATAGTCCCCCGTTCTGTCTCCAATGCATAAATAGGAAAAAACAAAAAATATTCTACTCAGCTTGCACGGCTCACACATTTTGCGGTGTCCTCCTTTTGTAATTGGCACAGGGGCCAGCAGCTGACGTCACATACCTGCTATGGCGACACGTGATGTCACTGTCATCCATCCCCAGTCACGGAAATGCCAATGTCAGCTGCCGGCACCTGTTTGGCCGTCCGCACATATTGCAGCGCAGGAACCCCTGATAGGCCTCTGTTTCACAGTGCACTTCAGCTAGATGTGATCCTCGGGCGCACATCCAGCTGAAGTAGTCGCTGCATTCGGCAGGCTCCCTCCACCCTCAGACTCGTTCACACCCTCTGCGACTGTGATGGTTATACACCTGGTCATCACTCCTGACAGGGCTGACAGGTTTTCATAAATACTTCCATTCTCTATGGAATAACAAATCTGGAACATTTTTCTCTTAACTCACCATTGTGCTGTTCCTATGTTATTCCTTCTAGAACTTTTTGAATGAATGAACGAACAACTGGCTGTAACCATTTCCCTTGTCAAAAGGTGTGTTCTTACACAATCTGAACTGGCCACAATGATCAAAGAGTATCACTCTGTAGGGACACCACCCCAACTGATAACACCCACTTGTCTATGTACTAATACAGTGGAACCTTGGATTATGAGCATAATTTGTTCCGGGACTGAGCTCTTTCACCAAGTTACTCTTATATAAAAGCAAATTTTCCCATAGGAAATAATTGAAACACAGACAATTCGTTCCACAACCCAAAAATATTACCTGTATTTATACAAACTCATTACAGTAATACAAAATAATGTACTGTATTCATATAATTATTACAGTACACTGATACAGAATACTGTACAGTGAAAAACATATGAAACTGCATGTTAGCTTATAATAGAATTGTTGGTGTGCGGGAGGTACAGTATACAGAGAAAAAATAATGTATAAATATGACAGGCTTTATTCTAGTACAGTACACAAAAAAACCCCAAATCTATTCTCCACAAAATAAGGGCAGAACAAAGCCAAATGTGTGGTAGGAAAACTGCACAGGCAATTAGATTACAGGACAAGCAATGAGCTGTACCGGTTAGTAGAAAGAAAGTACAATACTGTATCCACAAATGCAAATGGATAGACATGCTATATAGTATATACTGTACTGTGCAATGGTATACAGTATACAGTACAGAAAGTTATGGTACCTCCAGAGCAGGTTGGAGCGCAGTGAAAGGACAGAATTGGAAGTGTGCACTATGAATATTTGCTCTTATTTCAAATCATTGCTCTTATACCAAGTTACAAATTTTTTTGCTTGTCTTGCAAAACGCTCTCAAACCAAGTTACTCTTAATCCACGGTTCCACTGTACATTTTTGGAGGGTTTAAGGTGGAATGGCACAACAGAGTTATGAAAAAATTATCCCAAATTATTTTTTTAATGGAGAATGCAAACTGAGGTGTCAGGAGAACTGACAGATTCTCTTAAAGGGTACCTCTGTAATGTAACTCTGACCTAAGTACAGTAACTCATCTGTGCCTTTTTAAAATGACAGCTTTCAGCATGTTTGCTTAGTGAATTGGTATTGATGATTTACTCACTACTTCATAACTATAAGATTTAAAAAAAATATTTTTTGTCCGTGATTCTTAGTCAATGCTTGCAGTCATATGTTTCGCACATTTTTTTTCTATAGTAAATCAACATTAGTGCACTGCTTATGTAGCTAATTGTAGGTAGGGCTGCCCATACCGGAACATGAGAAATGCAATCATGTAGGAATGTGTTACACAGCAGAGCTGGGGGAGATGGGCTACTGAGGAATGCACTAAACCTGCTGCTTCTTGTTCTTTGCACACAGCATTATCCCGATCCTTGTAATTACTAGTTACAAAAAAACCTAAACAGGAAATTCAAGTACATGTCATAATGTACTGTGCACAGAATAATCCATTAGAAATCTATATATGTATTTTTTTACATTTGATTGTTTAGCCTTAAGATAGGGTATCGCTGTCTGATCAGTGGGGGAGTGCAACCCCCAGGAACCTTCACCAATCAACTCTTCTCGGCGCCTATTTGTGCTCCGTTCCAGAGCAGAACTTCACATCTTCATCAACTCTACTGACTGTGCCTGGGGACTGTAGATGTACCCCCATTCATTTGATTGAGCTGTGTAGTTATGCACCATAAGCATATCAGCCGGTGCCGACAACAGCTGATCCAAGATTCCCATCTGATATTGATGACTTAAGGCCCCGTCACACACAACGAGATTGCTAACGAGATCGTTGCTGAGTCACGGTTTCGGTGATGCGGTAACGATCCCGTTAACGATATCGTTATGTGTGACACCTACCAGCGATTAGGCCCCTGCTGTGAGATCGCTAGTCGTTGCCGAATAATCCGGACCATATTCTTCAATTCTTCCTGCTGGGCCGGACGCATCGCTGTGTTTGACACTGTGTGACAGGGTCCCAGTGACTGCCGAGATTGTTATACAGGTCGCTACTGCGACCTGTATCGTTACTGCGTCGTTGGTAAGGTCTGACTGTGTGACATCTCACCAGCGACCTCCCAGCGACTTACCAGTGATTCTTATCAGGTGGAATCGTTGTTGGGATCGCTGGTAAGTCGTTGTTTGTGACTGGGCCTTTATACGAAGGACAAGCCATCAACATGAAGTACCGAACAACCCCTTTAAAGGGGTGGTTCACTACTCTGCAATAGGGCCTCATCCCTATAAAACTGATAGAGAAGGCTTTTTCTAAATACCTTGTTCAGCCAATTCTGCCACCGAGCGGCACTATTGCGGTCTGCTCATCCCCATGAAGTAACTCCCACTCCCTTCCTTCCTGGGCTCTGTGACCTCTGAGGTCCGGTGATGTCATGTCAACTTCCAGTTGACCCAACAGCACGGAGCCCAGCCCCAGTCTCCCTTAGTGACTGTGCTTTGGGCGGCGATTCACCGCTTATCACAGCCCAGCATGTCACACGCTCTCTCTCTGCTACAGAGCGCCCGCAAGTAGGAACGATGCTGGGCTGTGATGATCACGGAAACGCCACCCAAAGCCCAGTCACTCAGGAAGAATGGGGCCAGGCTCGATGATGTTGGGTCAACTGGAAGTTGACGTGACATCACCAGATCCCAGAGATCACGGAGCCCGGGGGGTCACGTCATGGGGTTGAGCAATAGAGCCGCTCAGAGGGAGAATTGGCAACACAAGGCCTTCCTTATCAGTTTTACAGAGATGTGGCCCCTATTGCAAAGTAGTGAACCTCTTCTTTAACTCTCATACTTCTTTGTTATTTATAAGAGTACAGATTAGTGTAGAGCTGATCTTTTGAAAATTCAAATTCACCAGCGTTGCCAAACTTTTCCTAAAAATTTGAACCTCAGTGAATTATAAGTACGGCAATACCTCTAATTGCCCTGGAAAAAAAACAAAAATAAAACTGTACGGCACTAGGTCTATACTCAACCACTTAAAGGGCTGTTATGCAAATACAGCCTTAGTGATATCAAACTGACCTAAAAAATTATGGCTATGGGTAAATGACATACTCAGTGTATTCTCTCACGCGAGAAAATAGGGCTGTTTTCTGCAACTAGCCTGTCGCTAAGCTGTGATATGCTCCCATCTATACTTACCGAAAAAAAATATACATTTATATAATATATATATATATATATATATATATATATATATATATATATATATATATATATATATATATATATATATAATGTGTATGTGTATGTATATACACACACACACCTCTCTCTTATGACCCAAAGTGTTAGCACACTTGAATTTATTCCAGAAGAATGAAGTATTTCACCCAGAAAATTATTGCACTTACAAACGTTTTGTTATGCATGTTTATTTTCCTTGTGTGTATTGTGCATTAGACAAAACGCAGCAAAAACCGTCTCAGCAGCATCAGCTGACTAGTTTGTAGGGAGAGAATTGATTCTGCGTACCGGAGAGTTGGGAGAGACAGCTGTCAGTTAAACAATCATTAGACTTCTATCTAACGTGTAATAACCTGGGCACAGAATTAGGGTAAGTTCACACAGTGCGTTTTTTGCGGCGTTTTTGCGCGTTTTTCGGGTGCATTTTTGCTCAGAAAACTGCATGACTTTGCTTCCCCAGCAAAGTCTGAGTTTTCATTTTTGCTGTCTGCACACAGCGTTTTTGATAGCTGCTGTGTTTTTGTGGGCACAAAAAAAACGCAAGTCAATTATTTTTGCGTTTTTCACTGCGTTTTGCACCCATTGAGTTCAATGAGATGTTCAAAAACGCAATGAAAACAGCAAATTGCAAATATAACTGCGTTTTAGTCTGTTTCTATGACTAAAAATGCAGCTATAAACGCAAGGGGTGGGCAGTAAAGTGACATGTACAGGAAGAGGATTCCTTCTGTTAGTAAACACAGAAGCGTGAATCCACCCGGTACAGTTACCGCTGCGTCCACCTCCAGTCCTGTGCATGTCAGCTCCCGTGCGGCGCCATGTCTGGGCGGGAGGTGGAGGCAGCTGCGAAAACAAAAGTGAACAGTAGAAAAAAAAATGTCACGCTCACCTGTCTGCAGACTCCCGGTGCCATATCCACTCCCAGCTCCTCTCCCGGTACCGCCGCTCCGGCTGTCTGCAGGCGGCCGGGACACCTCCGATAGCTGCAGGACCTGGCGCTGATCACCTGATGCAGTCACCTGACGCATCAGCTGATCGTAAGTCTCGCGGTGATGCCTGCGCCCGGCCGGTTTCACCTATCAGCTGATCCTGCCGTCAGGAGACTTCATCCCTGATTACCGGCAGCTCCTGCAGCGATCGGACGGGATCAGACTCCGCTCCAGGAGCTGCTGGTAATCAGCACATAAGTGAGTTTTTTTTTTTTTTTTTTAATCTTTACTAGAAATTCATGGTGGCCATGCCTAATATTGGCATGACACCATGAATTTTGGGCTTAGGGCCAGCTGATAATATACAGCTAGCCCTAACCCCATTATTACCCAGTGAGCCACCCGGCTCCAGGGCAGCTGGAAGAGTTGGATACAGCGCCAAAAGATGGCGCTTCTATCAAAGCTCCGTTTTTTGGGTTGGCTGCGGACTGCAATTCGCAGCGGAGGTGCCCAGAAAGCATGGGCACCCTGCACTGTGAATTCCAATCCCCAGCTGCCTAGTTGTACCTGGCTGGACTCAAAAATTGGGCGAAGCCCATGTCATTTTTTTTTTTTTTTTAATTATTTCATGAAATTCATGAAATGAAATAAAATAAAAAAAGCTTCCCTATATTTTTGGTTCCCAGCCGGGTACAAATAGGCAGCTGGGGGTTGGGGGCGGCCCGTACCTGCTTGCTGTACCTGGCTAGCATACAAAAATATGGTGAAGCCCACGTCATTTTTTTTGTTTGGGGGGGGCAAAGAAATCCTGTATACAGTCCTGGAAGGAGGATGCTGAGCCTTGTAGTTCGACAGCTGCTGTCTGCTCTCCTGCATACACTATTGGATGGAGGATGCTGAGCCTTGTAGTTCGACAGCTGCTGTCTGCTCTCCTGCATACACTATTGGATGGAGGATGCTGAGCCTTATAGTTCTTCAGCTGCTGTCTGCTCTCCTGCATCCACTAGTGGATGAAGTATGCTGAGCCTTGTGGTTCTGCTCCCCCTGCCTCTCCCCTCCAGCATACAGTCCTGGATGGGAGGATGCTGAGCCTTGTAGTTCTGAAGCTGCTGTCTGCTCTCCTGCATCCACTAGTGGATGGAGTATGCTGAGCCTTGTAGGTCTGCTCCCCCTGACTCTCCCTCCAGCATACAGTCCTGGATGGAGCATGCTGAGCCTTGTAGTTCTGTAGTTTAAAGGGAACCTGTCAGCAGAAATTTCCCCTAAAACCTAACAGATTCCCCCTCTGCAGCTCCTGGGCTGCATTCTAGAAAGGTCCCTGTTATTATTGTGCCCCCTTTCTGACCAAAAAAAAAGAGTTTATAAAGAGGTACCTTTTTGGCTTCGGATTCTATAAATGTGACACGGGGGCGGGCAGCCTGATGGCCGTTATTCTGCCTCCTGGTCCTGTATGCCGCCCCCATCGCTGATTTCCATACTTTTGGACGCCGCCCACTGCTCCAGCCATCCCCGCGCATGCCCAGTGCCAGTCTCACGGGACTGAGCACTGTGACTGCTGGTGACGTGTTGCCAGGCAAGTGATTATGGGCGGGACTGTGACTGTTATCAGCCAGTACCCGCCCATAATCTCATGAGCGCGCAAACCTCTCCAGCGGTCACACTGTGCTCAGTGTAGATGCTAGACTGTATGGGCTGCTTCCAGGGATGACGTCCCTTTGTCACGTGATAGTATTTTGAACACGCCCCTATCACGTGACAAAGGGACGTCATCCCTGGAAGCAGCCCATACAGTCTAGCATCTACACTGAGCACAGTGTGACCGCTGGAGAGGTTTGCGCGTTCACGAGATTATGGGCGGGTACTTGCTGATAACAGTCACAGTCCCGCCCATAATCACTTGCCTGCGCACACGTCACCAGCAGTCACAGTGCTGAGTCCCGTGAGACTGGCACTGGGCATGCGCGGGGATGGCTGGAGCAGTGGGCGGCGTCCAAAAGTATGGAAAGGAGCGATGGGGGCGGCATACAGGACCAGGGGGCAGAATAACGGCCATCAGGCTGCCCGCCCCCGTGTCACATTTATAGAATCCGAAGCCAAAAAGGTACCTCTTTATAAACTCTTTTTTTTTTTTTGGTCAGAAAGTGGGCACAATCATAACAGGGACCTTTCTAGAATGCAGCCCAGGAGCTGCAGAGGGGGAATCTGTTAGGTTTTAGGGGAAATTTCTGCTGACAGGTTCCCTTTAAGATATGCTTTATAGTTTGTCATCAATAAGTGCTAGTGATATTAGGTGCAACTAATGTAATTCTCTTTTGCACACCCAGTGCCTCAGATCTTGCAAATTCAAGTAAAATGCAGACTGTTTTGATAATTTAGAATTTGCCATCGCTCTCCGCTGTAGATCCCTCTTGTGGCAGCTTGAAGAAAGTTGATCTACAGTGGTAGTTATTGCTTCATGGTGGACATCACACCTCTGATACAGGTGTGCCTAATCTTTGCTTGTTTTAGGGGGGATAGATCAAGGATTTTCTATAGAACTGTCTGCTCTGCGCACAGTTTATCATCTTTTTAAGGTTTATTGTCAGCTTTTATTACATGCAGTTTCTTTTATCCAGCTGTTAACCATTATATTCAGCATCGCAGCATTCATTTGTTGTTGTATGACTTTTTCTGCGTACTGACTGCAAATCTACGTAGTTTGTTATGCGGATTAAGATTTCAGAACCACTGAAGTAATAATATTTTTTTTATTTCTATAGCGCCAACATATTCCGCAGCGCTTTACAATTCAGAGGGGACACGTATAGACAACATGAGACATTACAAATAATAAAATTCAGATACCAAGAGGCGTGAGGGCCCTGCTCGTACGTTTACAATCTATGAGGAAATAGGGGGGCACAAAAGGTGAATGGGGGGGGAAGCTTGTCATATATGGTCGATTTTAATAGGGGATTCAAAACCAGCTGCGTAGACTGGTCGCCAGTCAGAATTTATACAAGTACAGAGTGTAAAAAAGTACATGAAGAGGAAGGAACCAGAAGATACAGAGGACAGTAATTGGAAATAAATTTTATGAAGGGCAGAAAGGGACTAGATTAGATCAGGGCGGTGAGGTGATAGGTTAGTCTAAAGAAATGCATTTTTAGGGCCCACTTAAAGGTGTGGATGTTGAGAATTAATCGGATTTCTCTTGGTAGTGTGTTGCAGAGCATTGGTGCAGCTCGTGAGAAATCTTGAAGACGGGAGTGGGAGGTTTGAATTATTGAAGATGTCAGTCTTAGGTCATTAGCAGAGCGGAGGGCACGGGTGGGGTGATAGACAGATGAGGAAGGAGATGTAGGGGGTGCGGAACAGTGGAGAGCTTTGTGAGTGAGAGTGATAAGTTTATGTTGGACTCTGTAATGGATGGGCAACCAGTGCAATGACTGGCACAGAGCAGAGGCGTCAGTGAAGCGGTTGGAGAGGAAAATGATCCTGGCTGTAGCAAGTAGATTTACACTGCAAACATTTTCCGTAGCCTGTACAAAATTTCTTAACTCTTATGTAGTTATTGCTGGTACTGTAAAATGCATCATTTGCACCCGAGAAAGCACAACAGTTGGGTGAGCTTACATGAGTTATCTGCAGTGGTTCTACCCACTCTAAACTGTGTATTCATCACTGTGGTTCACGCTGTGGAAATATTATATAACATTGTTCACACCACTGATAAGCAGCTTTCTGTGTACACTGCGCATAGGCAGAAAGCTGCCAGTCGGTGGTGGGGGTAGGGTTATACAGAGCTCATGAATATGGAGGACTACATTGGCAGGAGATTAAGTAGTCCTATAGTGACAATCTCTTGCCGATAAATAACATGGTGAACTTATCAAAACCACAGCAAGCAGCCCAGTAAGTGACACATCACAATAAGGATCTCTCTCTCTCAACTTTATGATGCTGTCACATTAGGTAGCCAAAGTAATCATTTTCTCCTGACAATATCCCAGTCCCGTATTCATTGCTTTGTGGGTTTCAAACACTCCAATAAAGACACCAAAAAAAAAACGCTGGAATAACGTTAACAAAAACCGACAGTGGAAAAGAAAAACATTGGCAAAGTGCTTCAGGAAATGACCACGAAGGATAAGGAGCAATTCCTGAAGAGTCTTCTTGATAAACACAGGATCTTGACAGCTGTAGAAAAAAAAAACAAAAAAAAAAACTGTGTGAACATAACCTAAGGGTGTCTCTGCAAGAAAGTGTATTTTGCTATTAGGATAATAATCTTTATTTCTATAGCGCCAACATATTCCGCAGCTCTTTACAATTTAGAGGTTCATATACAAACATTCATAAGTTGCAGTTATAGAAGATAAAATAATTAAAGCAAAAATAAAGACAACCCTTCTCGTAAGAGCTTACAATCTACATTGGGGTGAGGTGAAGATAACATAAGGTTCAACGACAGTCCAGCCATCGTGAAGAAATGGGGGATAGATAAGGCTGCATGACCCAGTCATCCGCCAATCTTAATAATGATTTTGGGTGCGGTGCAGTGTGACGGAGAATTATGTTCTGAGAAATAGTGGAGGGGTGTATACAGTATATGAATTGACTTCAATTAGGGAGGGTGATAGGCCACCCTAAAAAGATGTGTTTCTAGGGAGCGTCTGAAGCTGTGTAAGTTGTGGGTCGTTCTAGTTTCTTGGGGTAGAGCATTCCAGAGGATTAGTGTGGATGTTAAGGCCCCGTCACACTAAGCAACATCGCTAGCAACATCGCTGCTAACGAACAACTTTTGTGACGTTGCTAGCGATGTTGCTTAGTGTGACATCCAGCAACAACCTGGCCCCTGCTGTGAGGTCGATGGTTGTTGCTGAATGTCCTGGGCCATTTTTTAGTTGTTGCTGTCCCGCTGTGAAGCACACATCGCTGTGTGTGACAGCAACAACTAAATGTGCAGGCAGCAGGAGCCGGCTTCTGCGGAGGCTGGTAACCACAGTAAACATCGGGTAACCAAGAAGCCCTGTCCTTGGTTACCCGATATTTACCTTTGTTACCAGCCTCCGCCGCTCTCACTGTCAGTGCCGGCTCCTGCTCTGTGCACATGTAGCTGCAGGACACATCGGGTTAATTAACCCGATGTGTGCTGTAACTAGGAGAGCAGGGAGCCAGCGCTCAGTGTGCGCTGCTCCCTGCTCTCTGCACGTGTAGCTCCGTGCGCTGGTAACCAAGGTAAATATCGGGTTGGTTACCCGATATTTACCTTAGTTACCAAGCGCAGCATCTTCCACGCGGCGCTGGGGGCTGGTCACTGGTTGCTGGTGAGCTCACCAGCAACTCGTGTAGCCACGCTCCAGGAATCCCTGCCAGGTTAGGTTGCTGGTGGGATCGCTGGAGTGTCGCCGTGTGACATCTCACCAGCAACCTCCTAGCAACTTACCAGCGATCCCTATCGTTGTTGGGATCACTGGTAAGTTGCTTAGTGTGACTGGATCTTTAGTCGTTTCGGAGCAGGGTAGGGTGATAAACAGTGATAAGGGTGGAGATGTTTGGTCGGGTGCTGCACTGTGAAGAGCTTTGTGAGTGAGAACAAGCAATTTAAATTGGATCCTATAATGTATGGGCCACCAGTGCAATGCCTGGCACAGAACAGAAGCATCCGAGTAAGGCCTAAGCCACACAGCGAGAAAATCGGTGCGAGTGGAGTGCGATAAAACATCGCATTCCACTCGGACCAATTCTAGCCTGTGTGTCAGCACACATGAGCGATTATTTTCTCAGCCCTAATCGGACCGAGAGAACAATTGCAGCTTGCTGCGATTGTAATGCGAGATTAATTTCTCTCGCACCCATTCAAGTGAATGGGGCGACAGAAAAATCACTGTACTCCGGTGTACCGCACGTGCAATAGCCGGCTACGAAGGAGAGAGGGAGAGAAATCCTTCCCTCTCCTCCTCCGTGCCGGCCTGTCCTCCACAGCGCTGGCCCGCCCCTCCTGAGAGACGGCCCGCCCCCCGCAGCTGAGGTCTGCTCGCACGGACGGACCGCAGTCGCAGGGATACTAGCATGACACTTGGCTCCTGCTGTGCTGCCAGCGCGAGCCGAGTGTCATGCGAGCAGCGCACTAGTGCCCAGTGTGGCCCCGTCCTAATGGTTAGCCAGATAGCTGACCCTGGCTGCAGCATTAATGATGGACTGGAGAGGGGAAAGTCTAGTGAGGTGGCGGCCAATTAATAGACAATTAGGCTATGTGTCCACGGGAGAATGTAGCTGCGGATTTTTCTGCATCAAAATCCGCAGCTTTCCCGCAAAATCCGCACCTTTTCAAAGGTGCGGATTTGCCGCGGATGTTTTTTTTTCCCCCAATTTTAAAGCCAAAATCCGGATGAAAATCCGCAACAATAATTGACATGTTGCAGATTTTTCCGGATCAAAATCCGCACGAAATCCGCTGCGGAAAAATCCGCAGCGTGGGCACAGCATTTCCAAAATGCCATAGAAATGGCTGGGAAGTGCCTGAGCTGCAGATTGTCGGGAAATCCGCGGCTTTTCCGCGAGAAATCCGCAGCAAAATCCGCGCATTTTCCGCAGCGTGGGCACATACCTTACAGTAATCAAAGCAGGAGTGGATCAGGGTCACAGTCAGGGATTTTGTTGTTTCCATGGTAAGAAAGGGCCGGATTCTAGAGATGTTCTTCAGCTCAGATAATTGTTACATTAGTCACCCAATGGGAGCCCTCTCATTTTTGAACCAGAGAACTGTATTTTAGTCTACTGTAACATTTAAAAAATCTAATATCAAGACACAAGTGAAACATTTGATGACTATATAGAGATCACCAAGCTTTCTTTCTATACTTTTGCTTTGTTTTAGCGTGACGCTTCCACTGGCAACGACCATCTAGTGACTGAGATCCCACTAAAGAAAAGAGCTAACCAACCAAGCGAAATGAGACCTGAACTTGTAAGCGGATACATTCCAGCAGGACATATTCCAAAACCCATTGTCATGCCAGACTATGTGGCGTAAGTATTGGTCACAGACATTGCTATATTGAAAGGTGGAGGGGTTTTTTTTCGTCCATAGCATGCTGCAGTATGAGAGACGGCCACAAATGAAAAGGCTGAGGGAAATGGATCCTCCCCTTTGGCAATAAGTTGCTGCAAATTATATCTTTGAGAGATTTTGCAACTTTTGGCTTATTTTGTACAGACCTCGACACTTACAAGATCATAGTTTACCATAACATGGCAAATTTGCTTTAATGTACTCCAGAAAAATGCTCATAGCGAGCATGGCTGTCACGTTCAGTGGCACAGGGATCCCACAGATGCGACAATTTTTTAATTTTACAAATGTCTCTCAGCTAATTAGGGCACCTTACTCTAAGGTAAGCTATAGGTTAAAGCCTTGCTAATTTTGATATTCGCCTATGAAAATACATAAACACTCTGCAAGATGCAGTGTGTTAATTCAGTCGTCTTGTGTGTGTGTGTGTAAAAAAAAAAAAAAAAATACTGGCCTTAGTAAAATTCCTTTTAAAGGGAACCTGTCAGCAGATTTGTGGCCTATAAGCTGCGGCCACCACCAGTGGGCTCTTCTATATAGCATTCTAACATGCTGTATATAAGAGCCCAGGCCGCTGTGTAGAACGTAAAAATCACTTTATAATACTCACCTAAAACGGTCGCTGCGGTGGAGTTGAGCCATATGGGTGTCTCAGTTTTTTGGTGCCGGCACCTCCTCTTTCAACCGTCTTTGTCCTCCATCTGAAGGCTGTGTGCATGACTCATCCTACATCATACACACTCGCCGGTCCCGCGCAGGTGCACTACAATACTTTGATCTGCCCT
Organism: Anomaloglossus baeobatrachus; assembly: GCF_048569485.1. Classification (NCBI taxonomy): domain Eukaryota; kingdom Metazoa; phylum Chordata; class Amphibia; order Anura; family Aromobatidae; genus Anomaloglossus; species Anomaloglossus baeobatrachus. The sequence goes on from NC_134353.1 coordinate 844,582,298, forward strand.
GCTCAGGGCAGATCAAAGTGCGCCTGCGCAGGACCCCAGTGCCGGCGAGTGTGGATGACGTAGGACACATCATGCACCCCGGCTTTAGAAGGAGGACAAAGATGGCCAAAAGAGAAGACGCCTATCTGACTAGTCTGCATTGCACCGACCGTTTAGGTGAGTATTATGAATTGATTTTTACATTCTACACAGCAGCCTGGGCTCTTATATACAGCATGTTAGAATACTGTACATAAGAGCTCACTGGTGTTGGCCGCAGCTTAGGCTATGTTCACACACTGCGTTTTTTCCCACGTTTTTGGTGCGTTTTTGCTGCAGAAATTCTTGTAACCTTTCTGCAGACATTCCCCAGCAAAACCTATGGCAAAAAAAATTAGCTGTGCACACACCGTTTTTTTATTAAGAAAATTCTTTCAGTAGATTTTCTTAAGAAAAAGAATGAGCATATCACTTCTTTTCTGCAGCTAACTGCGTTATTCACTCCATTGACTGTAATGTAATCATAAAATAGCGCAGGGAATAACGCAGGTAGCAAGTTAGGTGCGTTATTCCTGCGCTATACCTGCGTTATTCCTGCATTATTCCTGACATAGTGTACATTCCTGCCCTGCGTTCTGCAGGGAAGTGATGTCACTAGGAGAGGAAAATGAAGAGAAAAAGGAAAATGTGTGCTCCACCATATTTTTACCGTCCAGCCGGGTAAGCACACAGCGGCGGCCCAGTATTCTCGGGCTGGGGAGGGCGAGGGCCATGGTTAATGCCCCCCCCACCCCTCCCGCAGCCCAGAATATCAGCCCGCAGCTGTCCCGGCTTGTTACCGGCTCTTTTTGTTGCCGTGATGCGGTGGCAATCAGGATAATATGAAGTTAACCGCAACCAATAACTGCCGCTAAGTCCAGGATTAGTAATGGCAGTGTCTATGACACGCCATCATTAATCTGTAAGTGAAAGTAAAGAAACACACACCGAAAAATCCTTTATTTGGAATAAAAGACAAAAAGCCCCTCTTTCTCCACATTATTAAACCCCCCGAACACAGCTTTGACGTAATCCACAGCGATGTCCCACGGCGTCTGTGAGTGAGTGCACAATGCAGCTCCCTGAGCGATGCTGCAGTTAACTCCCAGGCCATTTCTCACGGTCGGTGATGGGAACACTTTACCGGCCGCGAGAACTGAAGTGTGTGTGGGGGTTGGGGGAAACACAAACATCATAAATAAAGCTGCAATATCTATCTATCTATCCCTATAACTGTTCCCCTAAATATCTATTATCTATCTATCCCTCTATCTATCGATCTAGCTATCTATCTATATTATTTATCTATCTATCCTTCTATCTATCTAGCTATCTATCCCTCTATCTCTTTTATTTATTTTTTTCTTTTTCAACGTGCTTCATTGCTGTAAAAGCATTAAAAAACGCAGGGACCAACCTGAAAAAACCCCGCACCAAAACGCACCTGCATTATTGGTGCGTTATTTTAACTCAGGTGCGCTCATCCTTCACTCCAAGAAATTTCTTAAGAAAAAATCATTTTTCTAGTGTGAACATAGCCTTATAGTCACCAAATCTGGTGACAGGTTCCCTTTAAGTCAAGATCAAGAATCAATGGGACTTTGTAGGTAAAGGGTTTATGAATTATCAAATAGTGCATTAAAGGAGCTTCTCTGTAATTGCATAAACTATTATGTCTTTAAGGCTAGGTTCACATTTCCGTTGTTTTGCATCAGTCACAATCCGCCGCTCTGATAAACAGCGCAATCCGTTTGGCGGATTCTGTTGTTTCCATAGACTTATATGAGCGACGGATTGTGACTGATGCCCTTGCGTTGCATCCTCCGCCCGACTGATCAGTCGTGGAACGACTGACCGTCGGGCGGCAGGAACGCAGAGTGTAGCGTTTTTTTGAGCAGCGGAATCCTTAGGATTTCGCTGCGCATGCTCTCGGCGGCCGAATGATCCGCTGATCGCCCGGCAGCCGGCTTCTGTGAGCGATCAGCTGATCGCCTGGCAGCCGTCTGCTGTGAGTGATCAGCTGATCACCCGGCGGCCAGCTACTGTGAGCGATTAGCTGATCGCCTGGCAGCCGTCTGCTGTGAGCGATCAGCTGATCTCCCGGCGGCCCTCTGCTGTGAGCGATCAGCTGATCTCCCGGCGGCCCTCTGCTGTGAGCGATCAGCTGATCTCCCGGCGGCCCTCTGCTGTGAGCGATCAGCTGATCTCCCGGCGGCCCTCTGCTGTGAGCGATCAGCTGATCTCCCGGCGGCCCGGCTGCTGTGAGCGATCAGCTGATCTCCCGGCGGCCCGGCTGCTGTGAGCGATCAGCTGATCGGCCCGGCTGCTGTGAGCGATCAGCTGATCGGCCCGGCTGCTGTGAGCGATCAGCTGATCGGCCCGGCTGCTGTGAGCGATCAGCTGATCGGCCCGGCTGCTGTGAGCGATCAGCTGATCGGCCCGGCTGCTGTGAGCGATCAGCTGATCGGCCCGGCTGCTGTGAGCGATCAGCTGATCGGCCCGGCTGCTGTGAGCGATCAGCTGATCGTTCTCTCGCTTTCGTTTTACAACGGAATCCGCTTTCAAATTCCAATTATTGTCATCCGTTGTACAACGCATCAGTCACATGCGTCAAGAAACGCATGCGACTGATGCAAAACAACGGAAATGTGAACCTCGCCTTACTTACAAAAGTGTATATTTTATTTATTTTTTTTTTTTCATAATAGAAAATACCAGGCAATAAAATCAGATGATGAACGAGACCGATATAAAGCTGTGTTTAATGACCAGTATTCTGAGTACAAGGAGTTATCGGCAGAGGTACAGGCGGTAATGAAAAAGTTTAGTGAACTAGATGCGGTGATGAATAAGTTACCCAAAAACCCAGAAAATGAACACGTGAGTATATGTCTGATGTCATACATATTATTTATACAGTTAGGTCCAGAAATATTTGGACAGTGACACAGTTTTCGCGAGTTGGGCTCTGCATGCCACCACATTGGATTTGAAATGAAACCTCTACAACAGAATTCAAGTGCAGATTGTAACGTTTAATTTGAAGGTTTGAACAAAAATATCTGATAGAAATTGTAGGAATTGTACACATTTCTTTACAAACACTCCACATTTTAGGAGGTCAAAAGTAATTGGACAAATAAACCAAACCCAAACAAAATATTTTTATTTTCAATATTTTGTTGCGAATCCTTTGGAGGCAATCACTGCCTTAAGTCTGGAACCCATGGACATCACCAAACGCTGGGTTTCCTCCTTAATGCTTTGCCAGGCCTTTACAGCCGCAGCCTTCAGGTCTTGCTTGTTTGTGGGTCTTTCCGTCTTAAGTCTGGATTTGAGCAAGTGAAATGCATGCTCAATTGGGTTAAGATCTGGTGATTGACTTGGCCATTGCAGAATGTTCCACTTTTTTGCACTCATGAACTCCTGGGTAGCTTTGGCTGTATGCTTGGGGTCATTGTCCATCTGTACTATGAAGCGCCGGTCGATCAACTTTACGACATTTGGCTGAATCTGGGCTGAAAGTATATCCTGGTACACTTCAGAATTCATCCGGCTACTCTTGTCTGCTGTTATGTCATCAATAAACACAAGTGACCCAGTGCCATTGAAAGCCATGCATGCCCATGCCATCACGTTGCCTCCACCATGTTTTGCAGAGGATGTGGTGTGCCTTGGATCATGTGCCGTTCCCTTTCTTCTCCAAACTTTTTTCTTCCCATCGTTCTGGTACAGGTTGATCTTTGTCTCATCTGTCCATAGAATACTTTTCCAGAACTGAGCTGGCTTCATGAGGTGTTTTTCAGCAAATTTAACTCTGGCCTGTCTATTTTTGGAATTGATGAATGGTTTGCATCTAGATGTGAACCCTTTGTATTTACTTTCATGGAGTCTTCTCTTTACTGTTGACTTAGAGACAGATACACCTACTTCACTGAGAGTGTTCTGGACTTCAGTTGATGTTGTGAACGTGTTCTTCTTCACCAAAGAAAGTATGCGGCGATCATCCACCACTGTTGTCATCCGTGGACGCCTAGGCCTTTTTGAGTTCCCAAGCTCACCAGTCAATTCCTTTTTTCTCAGAATGTACCCGACTGTTGATTTTGCTACTCCAAGCATGTCTGCTATCTCTCTGATGGATTTTTTATTTTTTTTCAGCCTCAGGATGTTCTGCTTCACCTCAATTGAGAGTTCCTTAGACCGCATGTTGTCTGGTCACAGCAACAGCTTCCAAATGCAAAACCACACACCTGTAATCAACCCCAGACCTTTTAACTACTTCATTGATTACAGGTTAATGAGGGAGATGCCTTCAGAGTTAATTGCAGCCCTTAGAGTCTCTTGTCCAATTACTTTTGGTCCCTTGAAAAAGAGGAGGCTATGCATTACAGAGCTATGATTCCTAAACCCTTTCTCCGATTTGGATGTGAAAACTCTCATATTGCAGCTGGGAGTGTGCACTTTCAGCCCATATTATATATATAATTGTATTTCTGAACATGTTTTTGTAAACAGCTAAAATAACAAAACTTGTGTCACTGTCCAAATATTTCTGGCCCTGACTGTATATGTTTTTCACTTATTCATTCTTCAAATTTTTTACCAGTTAACAAATTCATTGGTTAAAGATCTGTTTTGTTTTATATTTATTAATCAATAGTGGCCATGAGAAAAAAAAATAAATTTGAAATACAGAAATAAAGGTTTTATTTAAAAAAGTATGGCTGAATACAGCCAAAGAGAATCAATGCCGTGATGAAGAAAGTGATCATATTTGCAACATAGTCTTATTAATTTTGCCAGAGTTGATGTATGACTAGAACTGAAGTCGGCGTAATTTTTACTTTCACAGCGACACATGCCGCAACTCATATAATGCACCCTTATACATCCATGTATAAGGTGTCCTTCATATTGCATTATGCAGCCCCATAGACTTCCATGTATAATGCAGTCCCATAGACCTCCATGTATAATGCACTCCCATAGGCCTCTGGCGACCGTGTACTTACTGATTAAAAAAAAAACAAGTACTCACCTCTCCTTGTTCCCCTGCTGATTTGGTCAGCTCATCCCCTGTTCTGCAGTATCAGCACAGCAGTCGCACAGTGGTGACGTCTCCGCGCTCGGCTGCACTCTGACATCAAGAGCATGTACAGGGGGAGAATGATGAAACATGGAGCGGAGCGCTCCGCATGATGCTTCTTCATTGCTGTGTGCCATGATGGGCAAGAGGGTCCGATGCCGCTGACACCGGACCCTCCTGGCTCAAGGGCCATATAGCGGCCACGCAGTCTGCCACAGAACAGCGCTGCTCCTCTCACAGAAAGGAGGCGGCTGCTGCTCTGCAGGGCGGGCACTGGGCCCCTAAGCTGCCAGGCGCTGCAGCAAAGCATATTTCAAAGGTTAATCAGTCCAACCCTGAGGATGTTATACTTGGAGATGAGAAAAGCCATTATTTGTAACCTTTTGAGATCGCATCTAGTTGTCTGGTCTGCTGAATCGTTCTGCTGTTACTAGTGTAGTGGGGCGCCAGGGGCGCCTCCGGCCTTGTAGTCGTGGCCTTTGTTGTTTCAAGGCTTACCCCTGGCTCCATCACTACTTCAAGGTCGGGAACTGGCTTGGTGGGGCAGAGTGTGTTGGTGTCGTCGCCGGCAGCGGTACAAACAGTCTTCAGGCCAGATGTGATGCAAACAAAAGACATATTTATTAACGCACTTGACACACGTAGTCTCAAATCCGGCGGTGGCAGACAAGAAAACACTTCCTGGGCTGGGGGACAACCTGCCCTAACGAATCCTCCCGTGGGGCTGTGCCCTGATTACTCCGCTTCACCGGGCTCCCACTGACGGTTACACACAGACCGGACCCACACCGGTTGCTTCACTCTCCGAGGATCCGTACACTCTCCCGTTCTCTCCGGCGTCCCCTCTTGATTCAGCCCCCACACTCTGCCCCTTGATCTTCACTCTCTCACGTCCCGGATCCAACAACCTCACACACACTCACACCTTCCCCCATACTACAGCCGGCTCCTCCTCCCCGGTGGCAACAGCCGTCCCACCCGGCCACTAGGGGTGCCCTAACACAACCTACATGCACATACAGCTAACACATTTTTATTAATAACATATAATAATAAACATCAACAGTTTTATTAGTTACAACTCCGGGTTAACTATGCTGGTACTGGTAGGGGGTAGGCCCACCCACTACACTAGTCATCTAATGTTATATTTCAAGCAATATTGCACAAGATCACGCCTTACTCTAACCTGGAATACCCTGGGAATTTGATGGTGTTGTGAACCTGATGTAACATGTACACAGAAAACCCTGCTCACATGTTCCATAGGTGTAACAATAATAGTGCGAGGGAACAGCTCATCTCTACATGCAGCATCCAGGAGGGAAGCGCGTCTGAGCCAGAGTCCAATATTACATGTCTGCTCCTTGCCCAAATAGGTCTGCCTATACAGTTTTCTGGAGCAATTCTGAGAATTGCCATACTCGTTGTAATACAGTTTTTGAAGTACACTGATATTTTATGGTTGTTTTGCTACTGGTATCACCAGTCCATTTAACTATTTCCTACACTGGGCCAGTCAAGCAGCCTCCAAGAAATTGGAGCAGAACAAACAGAAGACGTATCAGCTCTTTTCTGGTGTCATTGCCACATTTTTCTTGAGATCAGCAGGGGTTATAACGGTCAAACCCTGGCCAATCTGATATTTGAGAATCATTCCAGCAATTTTATCATTGTCTGTGCAAGCAATTATAGAGGTTGTCCTGTGAACAGAGTACATTTTCATCAAAATCTATATAGAGTATGTGTCCCTGTTGTGTACTGTGTAATGGCCGTGTCTGACCGTAGAGGGACATGAGCTGATCATACCACAGCTCTTGGGTAGGGGAGGACGCAAAAAGTGTATAAAAACACAACAGCATGGGATCACAGCTGTTTTTTGTTTTGTTTTTTCTTTTTTTTTTGTTTTTTTTTTTATTCTGAGAGGTAAAACATTTACCTGACTGTTATACAGTAAGAATCATTTATGATCCCGTGCTGTAATGTCTATACACTCTTTTTTTCCATCCTACCCGGCCCAGGAGATATGGTCTGATCAGACCATGTACCTGTACGGTCACACGGCCATTACACAGTACATAGTAGGGAAACATTTACATTTTTTTTATGTGATTAAAATTTACTTTGCTAGTTGAAAATTCCCACCTGAAATCACCTTTAAAAAAAAAAAAAAATTAATAAAAATAAAAAAAAAATATATATATAATTACACTCTCCATAATTTTGCCCATCACACCCTTTTATGTTCAGGTAGGAGTTGCAGAGCAGATAGAAGTTCTTCAAAAATTCCTCGGAGTGCTGTGACATCATTGATGATCCTCATTTTACTAGAGGGACTTTAGTATTCTATCTCGGGGTGTAATATTTTGGTTTCAAATTAGTTAGCAGCACCTCCTATTAGTGACTGAGGATGAGCGCTCACTGTAGAGCTTGGATATTTCATACATGATGAGCTTTGTGGTAGTTTGCAGCGTATTACTGTACTGATGATCACTGCATTCTCATATATGTGACTCACCACAAAAAACAATGTGGCAGATACTTGGCAAATGAGATTTAATGTTGATAAATGTAAAGTAATGCACCTAGGACGGAGAAATCCTATAACTATGTATACATTAAATGGAAATAAACTCGGGACTACAGAACAGGAGAAGGACTTGGGTATTATCATTACAAATAAGCCGAGCAACAGCACTCAATGTCAAGCAGCAGCTGCTAAAGCAAACAAGATTTTAGGGTGTATTAAAAAAAAAAGATTAGATCCCATGATCCTAACGTATTGTTACCCCTCTATAAATCACTTGTAAGGCCACATCTGGAATATGGGATCTAGTTTTGGGCTCCGCACCCTAAGAAGGACATTCAGAAGTTAGAATCAGTTAAAAGGCGGCTTACTACACTACTACAAGGAATGGAAGGTCTCCCATATTATGAGAGGTTGAAAAAGTTAGATATGTTTAGCTTAGAAAAAAGACGTCTCAGAGATTTCATTTCTATGTATAAATACATGTGTGGTCAATATAAAGGACTGACAAATGACTTATTTATTCCAAAGACAATACTAAGGACCAGGGGGCACTCACTGCGAGTGGAAGAAATGTGATTCCGGCAGCTAAATAGGAAAGGGTTCTTTACAGTTAGAGCAGTCAGACTGTGGAATACACTACCACAAGAGGTAGTAATGGCAGACATTATAACAGCTTTTAAAAAAGGGCTGGATGATTTCCTCAGTGCACACAACATTGTTGGTTATAAATGACCTAGGGACAAAATGTATAATTGGTGGAGGAAGGTTGAACTAGATGGACCTAGGTCTTTTTTCAACCTATGTAACTATGTGGTGATTCTCCTGTCACCCAGACAGGCACGATAACAAATGCCTGCAAAGGGTGAAGACCAACCCTCCACCATGCTCACACTCGTGTCTTTCCTTTTGTGTATGATTTGTTTTATTATAATATTCTCTAGCTGTCTCTTTGGGCGCTATAGAAATATATTAGATTTCCATTTTACATAATTTCCTATTGTCCTAGAATTATTGCAGAGAATTTTACAGCTACATCAGTTTATAGGCACCAAAGGAAAGACTCGAGGAGTAAAATGGACACAACTGTGCTCTGAGGTGCCCTCAACAACCGATTTTTTACGAATATTACTAACTAACTAAACTAACTAAAGAGAGTTGCCCTTCACAGAGCATAATTGAAGGTGTATTTTTAAGCTATTCCATGGGGGTCTGCTGGATTTTTTTTAAAATGTACAAATTCCAGGACAGTCCATAAAAATAGGGCACATTTTTTGACCTGTATGTAAAAAAAAATTAAGGAGTTTATGGGTTTGGTTTGTTTGGGTTTTTTTAAGCTGAACAAACATTTACAGATTATTATGACTGTAATTATTTTATAGTGAATACAGCTGATTTCTTCATATCAGAGGTATGGGCTGTAAACCTGAATCACTTCTTATGATTTATTATGGTTTTCTAATGTCTCCGTAAAAATTGTTATGCTTGTACTTTTTTTTTTATAAGCTGTCCAGATAAAATGTAAGTCAAGTTGGCAGTCTTGCGTACAGCCATCCATTTTTTTCCACAGTGTCCCTTCATTTGAGTGTGTTTTCCTGTGGACAGATTGCCACAAGTAGTTAGTGATGGCATAGCCATGTATTCCATCTCTACTATGGTGAAGAAACTTGATAAAAGGGCTTCTGTTTGTGTAACTTGGTAAGACTTAAAGGGGTTGTCCACTCTAAATCCATAAGCCTGTAGTCACAATGTGTCGCTCTGTGACCACAAACTTGTGAATTCTCACATTGCACACACTGTCCGCTGTGATGATTTGCTGGTGTCTGAACCGGGAACAGCGGTCACGTTGCCGCAAGTTTGCACTATACATCCTCCCGGCCAGAATTCGAACAAAGGGATGCGGCCTTGCTCTATGCAAGTGTATTGAGTGAGGCTGGTGTATCACCCAGGGTTATGGGGTACTCTGTCTCGGGCGGTGTATAACTGGGGAATGTCACTTTGGTGGCCGTTGCCCGGTCCCGTGCCCTGGGTGCTTTTTAAAAAGGGGAAACTTTACAAGGAATGTTAGAATAAAGTTCACACTTGATGCCACTTGCGGTTTTGCAGCTATGGGGATGGAGCCGCCGCCGCACAGTTTTCACTGCTGGGGCTGGTGTTAATGGTAGCCTGGGTGTTAGGCCCTCCGCAAGCCAGGCCAGGCCCCAGAGGATAGGAGATATGGATGGGTGTTGAAAGAAGGTAGGCCACACAAGGGGTTGCAGTGTAACTGATTCCTTTACTCACAGTAAGCTGGAAACTGGTCACCCGAGGCCGGCTGGTCTCAACTGCAGGTCCCCTTAGTCCCAGTGCCGATTTAGTGACCTGGTGGCTTCTTTCCCCTGCACCTCCCTTTTGCTTGGTGGGTCCCCGTGGCTTGGAGCGGCTGGGGGTCCCCTCCTGGTAGTCTCTTTACGATAGTCCGTATGATGGTAGCGTGAATCCTGTGGGGTTGGAGTCTCTGGTCCTGTCCCCGGTTCTCCCGTTGCTACTGTGTCCCGAACTTCAAGGTCAGTGAGGTCCTTGATAGTCCCCTCACTATGCAGATTTTATCAGGTCTGCCTGGAGCGTTTGCCTGACTTAGGATTCTGTACCCCGTTGGTGCATGGTTCTGGGAGTACTCCACTGTACTCCACCGGCAACCAACTACCTGGGCCCTCAGGTCACTGTTTCACTCCTGTCAGTGTGTCTGTCACCACAGACTCCCGCCGACCACGGTCTCCGACTGACTCTCTCTGTCCACTGTCTGCCCCTCCCACCTAGTCGACTAGTGGACTGGACTGGCTCCACCTCTAGGCGGCCATCCATTGGTCCAACCCTAGCCTTGTACCATTCTATGGGGGAATTTGGGGAAAACAGGGATTATCTGGAGTGTTTGGTTCTTACCGGCACAGGTCTTCCAGGTCCCTAGGAGGTAGGCCCTGCATCCCGGTGGGGATGCAGTTCCTTGTAGCTCCCTGATGTCCTCAGGGGCACTACATTGGTACATAGAGTGACTGCAGTCTTATGAATTTAAATTTAGATTGCGGAGTGTGGTTCGGCCAGCACAATGAATCAGAGCCTGACTGTGCAATTGCAGCCAGGTATGGTTTATTCTGTGGCGTTTCAGGGAAAACAGTTTGATAAGCCAGCAGGGGACTAGAGGTAGAGACACGACTAGTCCAGTATGATCCTCATGTGGCCTTTCCCCGCCCCACTCCCCATGACTGACAGGTCTCTGTTAATGTACACCTTTGACTGACAGGTCTCACTCTAGGCAGGGAGAGACCTGTTAGGCATGGGGAAGGGAAAAGTTACCTTGGACTAATTATGAGACATGTCGGATTTTCAAAATATGTTTATTGGGAAACTCTCCTGTGCTTCAGAGTAAACCCTACCAGGCAGCATCGCACAGCCAGTGTTTGATTAGTGTTGCTTCTGCTTCAGACAGCAAGATTTTGAGGACAGGTTCCCTTTAACTATCTGAGCACATATAGTATTCTTATTTAGTATTGTATATTGTATGAAAACTTAAGTCAAGAAAACCTATTTAACTAAACAATAGGACAGGTAATTAGTAAGAGATCAGTGGGGTCCAACACCCAGACCCCCCACTAACCAGCTGATCGCTGTCCCGGTAGCGGCTGGATGTAAGCAATATTTGGCATGGATAAAGCAGCTCCATACATTTACTTTCTGCTGCTGAGTCCTGCCGTTTGTTTCCCATTCAAGTGTCCATGTGTGAGACTCTGACAACGCCTATAACTTTAAAATACATGTACTAACTATGATTCTAAATTGATTGTCACACTAGTACATTCGCCTCCATTCTATACTATAAAAGTGAGCATAAAGCCAATACTACTCCTCCTTGCCATTTCCAAGATGTCCTTGAATTTTACAAATTGTAAGTAGCCACTGCCATGTGACTGGCCGCTGCTTTACCCGCAGTAACAGCTGATCGCAGGGGCACCTTGCTTTAGAACTGAGGCCTCAGGATTCTTTGGAAACAAAGCCTATATTATACAGAGCTCCACCATGGAAATCATATAAAAATAGTAATGTATTAATCACAGTGGGAAAAGAGGAAGGATTTTGGTTGGAGTTGCATCATCTCTGAGCAGTGGCAGGGTGACGAGGCCTACAGTATCTGGTATTACTGAGGAGGCCTACAGTATCTGGTATTACTGACGAGGCCTACAGGATCTGGTATTACTGAGGAAGAATACAGTATCTGGCATTACTGAGGAGGCCTACGGTATCTGGCATTACTGAGGAGGCCTACGGTATCTGGCATTACTGAGGAGGCCTACGGTATCTGGCATTACTGCGGAGGCCTACGTTATCTGGCGTTACTGAGGAGGCCTATGTTATCTGGCATTTCTGAGGAGGCTTACGGTATCTGGCATTACTGAGGAGGCCTATGGTATCTGGCATTACTGAGGAGGCCTACATTATATGGCAATACTGAGGAGGCCTACGTTATCTGGCATTACTGAGGAGGCTCACGGTATCTGACATTACTGAGGAGGCTCACGGTATCTGGCATTACTGAGGAGGCTCACAGTATCTGGCATTACTGAGGAGGCCTATGGTATCTGGCATTAGCGAGGAGGCCTACGGTATCTGGCATTAGCGAGGAGGCCTACGGTATCTGGCATTACTGAGGAGGCTCACAGTATCTGGCATTACTGAGGAGGCCTATGGTATCTGGCATTAGCGAGGAGGCCTACGGTATCTGGCATTAGCGAGGAGGCCTACGGTATCTGGCATTAGCGAGGAGGCCTACGGTATCTGGCATTAGCGACGAGGCCTACGGTATCTGGCATTAGCGACGAGGCCTACAGTATCTGGCATTAGCGACGAGGCCTACAGAATGCATGTGTTAGGACAATATAATGGTATTCTCATCAAAATGATGAGTATCCCAAAAAAACCTAAACAAGCATTTCTAGTGTATAAGATAAGAATAAACTGAACGTTTAACCTGCTGTAAGAAAGTAAGTAAAAAGAAAGAGTGCATACAAATAATACGGGGTGCATGTTAAAAACTGATTTTGAGTGAAAAAAAACATAAAAGGCGTCAAATTGTTGTACAACTTGTCACTGGTGGGATGGCTTTTACGCTTTTTTTTTTAATCAAAAACAGTGTTTACTAACTACCCTATATTATTTATTTATATGCACTGTTATTTTTTTTTACTAATTTCCTTACAGCAGGGTACACGCTCATTTAATTTTTGTTTGAGTTTTTTAATTTAATGGCCAGTGTGAACATGCTCTTACGCCGACTCATTTTTTGGATTTAATTCAGTACGCTGTAATACGTGTTCTCTCAGAACAATCCGGCAAACACCGCTTGCAGCTATTTGTCACGTGTGACAGTGAGGTAGGTGTAATCACTATGTAGGGAGTATGATGTTCACCTGAGCCTTATTACGCCTCAGAAGCGGTATGTAATATACATCTGCCCACACCAGAGCAGCTGCCTAATTGCTGTTTCTACTAATAACATCAATTCTGGGGCTCCACCTATTTCTATGTCATATTTCTGATGTTACCTGTTGGGACAGATTTTGTAGTTGAAACTGATATGTAATTTTTTTTTTTTTTTATAAATATAGATATAAAATATAATTTAATTTTTTTTATGAACTTGGCAACATCCAGAAATAACTATCTGGATCAGACCCTCCCGATATGGAAGAATCCATGATATAGATGCCAAATGGTTTAGACATTGAGCCCGATTCTCCAAAATTGGCATTTTACCAGCTAGTTTTAGTGAGGGACATGCTAGAGTAATGCGCACCTAATCAGGAAATGCACATCATCTAAAGGGAATCTGTCACCAGGTTTTTGCTCCCCCCCCCATCTGAGAGCAGTAAAATGTAGAGACAGAGACCCTGATTCTAGCGATGTGTTACATACTGAGCTGTTTGCTGCCATTTGATGAAATCAATGTTTTCTTTGCTGCAGATCTAGCAGTTATACAGAGCTCATGAATGTGCTGCACTACCTGGCAGCAGGGCAGTAGTCGTGTAATGATAATCTACTGCTGATTCATCAGTGATTTTATCAAAACTACACTTAGAAGCCCAGTAAGTGACACATCACTAGAATCAGGATGTCTGCTACATTATGCTGCTCTCAGATTAGGTGGCAAAAACCTGGTGACAGATTCCCTTTAATGAAATAGGCACATCCCAAAACTGGTTTGTGCGTCTGTACACATTCACCTAAAATGTTACACCTGCACCTCCAGTTAGGCTGGAGTAACATTTCCGGTGTAAAGCGATCGTACCCGCCCCCGTCGGTTGTGTGTCACGGGCAAATCGCTGCCTGTGGTGCACAACCTCGCTTAACCCCGTCACACGCACTTACCTGCCCTGCGACGTCGCTCTGGCTGGCGAACCGCCTCCTTTCTAAGTGGGCGGTTCATTTGGCGTCACAGCGACGTCACACGGCAGGCGTCGAATAGAAGCGGAGGGGTGGAGATGAGCGGGACGTAACATCCCGCCCACCTCCTTCCTTCCGCATTGCCGGTGGAGGCAGGTAAGGAGATGTTCGTCACTCCTGCAGTGTCACACATAGCGATGTGTGCTGCCGCAGAAACGACGAACAACATCGCTAATAAGCAGAAAACAGTTTTTTGTTTCAAGACGACCTCTCCGCGGAAAATGATTTTGCCCGCTTTTGCGATCGTTTAAGGTCGCTGGTAAGTGTCACACACTGCGATATCGTTAATGACACCGGATGTGCGTCACAACCACCATGACCCCGACGATAATTCATTAATGATATCGTAGCGTGTAAAGCCCGCTTAAGTCCTGCCACAACTTTTGATTAATTTGTGTGGCGCGCTTTGCCAGCCCCCATCCTGCCCACCCACTTAGGCTTTGCTGGCCGACCCTGTGGCACAAATGCCAGCAAACCTATTTGAACACGATATTTGCCAGAATTTTGGTGAAAACATCTTCATAAATTGAACCTATTGCTTTATTTTTTTACTGTAGAAATATTCATTGTGTATAGTAATTGGTCATTGACAGACTTAGAGCACTTTTATGTGTAGATGATTACTATGTTATTATAGTTAATACACTGATTATCACAAATCCGCTCTAGGGGACATATATCTGTCTTCTGTGGCAGCGATTACCGTATTTTTCGCTTTATAAGACGCACTTTTTTTACCCCAAAATTGTGGGGAAAATAGGGGTGCGTCTTACAAAGTGAATGTAACTTACCGGGCAGTGATGCAGCGGTGGAGTGAGTCACAAGAGGCTGGTGCTGGTGCTGCCGCTGGAGCGGAGGCGGCCACCATGGATCCCGCGGCAATCGGCTGTGGTGGCGGCAGCCATGGATCCCCCGGCAATCGGCTGCGGTGGCGGCCGCCATGGATCCCCCGGCGATCGCTGCGGTGGCGGCCGCCATAGCCGAAATCTTTATCTGCGCCTGCGCTGCCTCCAACGCGACTTCCGGAAAATGGCGGAGGTGACGCAGGCGCAGATGGAGACCTCAGAGAAGCGAGATCTCCATCTGCGCATGCGCTGCCTTCCGTAGCCATTTTCCTGAAGTCCATCGCGTCGGAGGCTACGCAGGCGCAGATAGAGATCGCGGCTCTCGAAGATCGCGATCTGCGCATGCGCGGGCTGCATTTTAGATCTCCGCAGCAGACGAAGACTATCATAAGAAAGAGGAGAGAGAGAAGAACGATTCTCCCTCTCCTCGCTAGGGCTGGATGCTGATTGGTGGAGACAACTTCTGCAGAGCTGCCTCCACCAATCAGTGATCTGAGCCTGACAAAGTGTTGTCAGTTGAACGAAGGGTCCTAATAGGTGAGCAAAAAACACTGAAGGGGAACACAACCCCCATCATCAGCCTTCAGAATATACTGTATCAATCGGTGTATTCTGAAGGATGATGGGGGCTGTAGTCCTTTATTGTAAACACTCCAGGGAGGGACTAATGTAGTGGCCAAAGTGTAAATGTAACTACAACCCCCCTCATCTTTCAGAATACAGCCATGTATGGTATACAGTACATGGGTGTATTCCTAAGGATGAGGGGGGTGGTAGTCCCAGATCCCCATAAAAGTGCATCATGCAGGTCCCCCATAGCCGTGTCATCCACGGATCCCACATAACAGTGCATCATCCACAGGTCCCCATAATAGTGCGTCATCCACAGGTCCCCCATAATAGTGCGTCATCCACATGTCCCCCATAATAGTGAGTCATCCACATGTCCCCCATAATAGTGCGCCATCCACAGGTCCCCCATAGCAGTGCGTTATCCACAGATCCCCCACAGCAGTGTCATCCACAGGTCCCTCATAATAGTGAGTCATCCACATGTCCCCCATAATAGTGCGCCATCCACAGGTCCCCCATAGCAGTGCGTTATCCACAGATCCCCCACAGCAGTGTCATCCACAGGTTCCCCATAGCAGTGGGTCATCCACATGTCCCCCATAATAGTGAGTCATCCACATGTCCCCATAATAGTGCGCCATCCACAGGTCCCCCATAGCAGTGCATTATCCACAGATCCCCCACAGCAGTGTCATCCACAGGTTCCCCATAGCAGTGCGTCATCCACATGTCCCCCATAATAGTGCGTCATCCACAGGTCCCCCATAATACAACAATGCTGCTATTGACTCCTGTTGAGTCTAAATTGTTAAAATAATGTTATTTTAATTTTATTAAAATATTCTAGCACACTATTTTGCTCAATTTTTTTTTTTTTTTTTAATTTTCCTCCTCCAAAACCTAGGTGCGTCTTATAATCAGGTGCGTCTTATAAAGCGAAAAATACGGTATATTATTTTCTAGTTATCTCTCTGTATACCACACTATAAATGTACCCCTAAATACAAAATACATCATTGCTACAACCATACTATAAGGCCAAAAATCTGCAAGAAATGTGTAAATCTATTAAGCACACAAAATGACACATTCCAAAGTTGCTTTATTTTTCCATGATTAATGCATACGGTATATATAATGGTATTTTTTAAATAAATACATTGCACAAAAGCCAGTGCAACAAACGCGTAGCTATGCCAATGTATGAAAAGTGGAATTAATAGTGCTATATAAGTGAATAAACATTATATTATTATTTGTGTGTATCAGGGGTAGTGTACTAAGTGGTTTTCCTCATTTTTTAGGAATATGAACGAATTTCAAAGGTTCTGCAGGAATATAAGAAGAAAAAGAATGTGAGTATATTCAGTGCATACAATAGTGAAAAGTGTAGGTTGTGGCTTCCTCATTAATCTTCCAAACTGAATCTAAAGACAAGCTTTGTTTTGCAGCCATTTTAGCCATTTGCTGGTATTATAATTCTCTAATAAATGAATTGCGGGTAAGTTGATCTGTCACTTCTTGACTGGGCAATTTTCCGTTTTTTTTTTTTTTTGGTTTTTTTTCTTTTTGCATTTCCTTTAAAGGTAGCCTGTCCGTAACTTTACACCTGCACAAGCAAAAGTGGTTCAGTTTCGGGGTACTGTTACTGACAAATTCCCTGTTATTGAAAGCAATAATTCAAATGTGAATACCTTTCTTTCCTCTCCTGTTCTGTTCTTTCTGGGCTGATGTGTCTGCTGCGGAAGTGGGGGGGACAGGAGTTTGGGAGGTAATCACTTTTCAAATTTCTATATATTCTATTCTATATATTTTATATGTTCAGCTTGGGCTTGGCTAAAATTTGTCTAGGCCTCTACAGAAAGTAATTTTTTGTCGACCCATCTTACAGGAAATCTGTCAGCAGTGTTTGCTATGTGAGCTGAAACCAGCATGCTGCAAGAGTTAATACAAAGTTTTTAGTGCTCCCTTTCTTGTCAAGAGTCAGATCTGTTGTTTATTTATGTTTGTTTAAGCAGCAGAACCCTTATCATTGGGTCTGACACACCCTCTGCTGTGATTGACATCTCACTGTCAATGTACAATCTCTACAGAGAGCCTGTTGTGGGTGGAAGCAGCTCTCTAGACTCTGCTACATGACTGAAAGCTAAACATTCTGTGTAAAAACGGCTGCAGCCAGTAATCTAAGTGATATATCGTTGGATTCAGAGCCTCTTTGCCTACATCATGCTGCTCTCAACTGGGGTAGCAAAAACCTGCTGAAATATTCCCTTTTTAAAAGCATGTCCAGTAACATTTACAATCTCCAATATGTAAATATTATTGCCTGTGATGTATAAATATACTGGAGCTTGTTAGAAAATTACACCTGTATAATATGTAAAGGGAAACTTTCATGTAAAAAATTGCTACTAATCTGCATAGATTGGGTTAATCTTCACATTCTATCGCCGCCTCGGTGCTGCACTGAAAGTCTGGCTAGTGTGAGGTAATAAACTTTATTCCTCCCTACAGCCTCCGGCTTTCAGTCATTAAGACACAGCTGGAGCAGCTTCAGCCACCGCTCCATATACAGTGAGCGGCGGCCGTAACCACACCCCGGTACTGACTGTCTGGTTGCTCAGTACTTATATACTGTAGAGCCGGCTGTAAGTCAGTGTCGGGGTGCAGTTACAGCTGCCGCTCACTATGTACTGTGCAATGACTGAAAAAGAGCTGGCCACACTTCTGACTGAAAGCCAGAAGAATTGTCATTCATGAAGATGAAATTATGCCTGTGTTATTCATGCAGAGGCACAATGTTGGATTAATGATTTTATTCAAGTAGTAGGGGCTTCTTAATGTACCATTCACAAAGTGTATTGGAGTTTTGTATTGAATAGACACACCTGCCCACACTAACACCGCCACCAAAGGCTCGACTGGTGACAACAGTGACTGATGCATAACATTCTCCTTGACGTCTCTAACATCACTGATGGACATCATTTTTGCTCAGCGTGAAATGACTTTCATTAGTGAACAGCACTGAGGCCCATTTGGTCCCTCATCCAGAAATACGATGACCTCTGTGACTGGTGGTGTGGTCAGGTACCCTTGCAGATCATCTAGCACATGGACCACGCTGATGTAAATTGTTTTGATTGGTCTGACGTGACCCTTTTGTGCCTCTCACCTCTCGTAAATGTGCTTGGAGTTGTTTGGTATTCATCATCCAGTTTTGTGTGATATAGTTTACAATGATGCTGTCAGCAGTGTGGGATGTGGCCAAAGGACGTCTACTTCTATGCCTTTCTGTGACTCCTCCAGTCTCTCAGTATCTCTGTTGCAACCTGCTGATGACACTCTGAGACTTTACGCTCAGAAGTTTAGAGAAGGTCACATTAAGGTCACAGTGCATTTTAGGATCATCCAGAAATTTCAC
Organism: Anomaloglossus baeobatrachus; assembly: GCF_048569485.1. Lineage (NCBI taxonomy): Eukaryota > Metazoa > Chordata > Amphibia > Anura > Aromobatidae > Anomaloglossus > Anomaloglossus baeobatrachus. The sequence continues at coordinate 844,601,245 of NC_134353.1, forward strand.
TTGAAATCCAAATATCCCTAATTTTTTGTGAGTAGTGTATGCTTAATTATGAAACACTGGGTAAAACTGTCACTGACAAAGACTTGGGTGTATGGGTGAATGGCAAACTCAACTTTACTAACCAGTGCTGAGCAGCTGCTACCAAGGCTAATAAAATAATGGTATGCATTAAAAGAGATCTAGATGCTCATTAGAAGAACATAGGTTTACACCTATACAAGTCACTAGTGCGACCACCCTTAGTATACTGTGTACACTTTTGGTGTCTGGTATATAAGGCTGTGTGCGTTTTCCATGAGTTTACACGGCGTTTTAAAATGCAGCGTAAACGCATGTGTTCTGCGTCCCCAGCAACGTCTATAAGAATTAAGCAAATTCCATGCGCACATTGCTTTTTTAAATGCAGCGCTTTGCATCCCAATTTTTTTACAAAATTGCTGCGTTCTAAAACCCAACATGTCACTACTTTTTGTACGTTTTGGATGCTTTTCCCACTCTCTATGGCAGAGCAAGCATCCATTCCGCAACAATTCTGCATCAATTCTGCACTCAAAATACATCCAAAACGCAGCTTTTCGGCTGTGTTTTGAAACGCACATGCAGTGACAAAACGCTGCAGAATATTTGTCACGGCAGAACGCACACATAGCCTAACAAGGACATAGCTGAACTAGAGAGGGGCAGAGAAGAGCAACCAAGGTTATTAAAGGAATGGGTGGGCTGCAATACCAAGACAGGTTATTAAACGTGGGGTTATTCAGTTTGGAAAAACAAAAGCTTAGGGGCAGTTTTATTACAATGTAGAAATATGAGGGGACGGTACAGTGATCTCTCTAATGATCTTTTTACATCTTTGCATGTGACGGGAAAGAGGGGGCATCCACTACGTCTATAGGAAAGAAGGTTTAATCATAATCACCGGTAGATTCTTTACTGTAAGAGCAGTGAGTGTGGAACGCTCTGCCGCATGATGTTGTAATGATTCATTCACTACTAAAATTCAAGAGAGGCCTGGATGTCTTAAAAAAAAAAAACATTTATTATTATTTATGTGCAGTAGATTTTCTGATTGGGCGTTGATCCAGGGAACTAGTCTGATTGCAGTATGTGGTGTGAGGAAGGAATCTTTCCCCTAATGTGGAGCTTACTGTCTGTCCCATGGGGTTTTTGACTTCCTCTGGATATAACATGTTAGGGGCACTTTGCACACTACGACATCGCAGGTGCGATGTCGGTGGGGTCAAATTGAAAGTGACGCACATCCTGCATCGCAGGCGATATCGTAGTGTGCAAAGCATTTTTGATACGATTAACGAGCGCAAAATCATCGTAATCGTATAACCGGTGTAGCGTCTGTCATTTCCATAATTTGGAAATGACCGATGTTACGATGTTGTTCCTCGTTCCAGCGGCAGCACACATCGCTGTGTATGAATCCGCAGGAGCGAGGAACATCTCCTACCTGCGTCCTGCGGCTCACGCCAGGTATGCAGAAGGAAGGAGGTGGGCGGGATGTTTACATCCTGCTCATCTCTGCCCCTCTGCTTCTATTGGCCGCCTGTCATGTGACGTCGCTATGACGCCGCAAAACCCGCCCCCTTAATTAGGAGGCGGGTCGCCGGCCAGAGCGACGTCGCAGGGCAGGTGAGTGCATGTGAAGCTGGTGTAGCCATAATGTTCGCTACGCCAACTATCACCATGATATCGCAGCTGCGACGGGGGCGGGGACTATCGCACTCGGCATCGCAGCATCGGCTTGTGATGTCGTAGTGTGTAAAGTACCCCTTAGTCTATAGGTTGATCTCGATGGACTTCAGTCTACCTTCAATCTCAAAACTATCTGCAGGTTAATAGTATTTTGTTACATGATCGGTTCCCTTTAAACCATATTGTGTGAAATTCTATTTGTCCTTTCTTACAATACCCCATGGACATTAGACTACATTGTCGTCTTTCTCAGCACAAAATGAACTTTGAATATCCAACTTGTTTTATTGTTGGGTGTTTCACACTGGCCTTTGTACATGTGAATGATTGTGTTGTAACCGGCCCGGGCTGAATGTTCTTTATAAACCTAGTGGAATGCGGCTATCTAATATGGTCTTTTTTTTCCTAATAGGATCCTACATTTTTGGAGAAAAAGGAGCGGTGCGAGTACCTGAAGAACAAGCTCTCTCACATCAAGCAGAGAATTCAGGAGTATGACAAGGTCATGAACTGGAATGATGGATTTAATTAGCAGTCGGAAAGATTGATTTCTGTAGTGTCCTGTCACTTTTTTCTCAGACTCTATCCACATTTGAGCTGTGTAATGAAAATCACCATTCAATGGTGGAACCATCACACGACTGACACCAAAGATGGACGATGGCCCCTCTTGCATTATAATTGGGTCCATCAGGTTCTGTCTCGTTGACGGGAAGTATAGCCACATGTGAGCCGAGCCTCTGTCTTACAAATGCCTTAAACATTGCAGCGTATTTTACATTCCTGTTTTAATTGTAAATAATATTTTATTGTGAAAATTGTTAGATACTAGTTTTATGGAAGACCATGTACATCCATTCCTGAGTAGTACTTGTAATGTGGGTAATTAAGTAATTAAAAAAATATTTTTTTGTATTTTTCTTTTTTCATAAAAAAAGTAAAAACTATTTGTAATAAACATTTTGCAGCTGTAACCAAATAGTGGAAACACTTGTCATTTCATGAACCTATTCTGGGGCAAACCCTGTCATAATGGGATGTAATCGCTACAGATGTAACATTCTATTTTAAAAATAAAATGTCTATTTTTTTTTCTTTTATTTTGCTATTGGCATGGTTTTAGTTTTTACCTAAAATTTGATCTACTATATTACGGTATATACTGTAATTTTATTATATACATTACCACTGTTTCACCAGATATGTTTTTGCCCTATTTATCCAGGCAGATTAGTTTTACCATGGACCCGGCATTAGCCTTGTGTTCTGGTCTGGTCTAGGACAGGATACATAGAATAAAAAATGTATACTGTGACATATCCTTAGATTTTTAAGGGCCAAATGTATGACATTAGAGTGATATATTTTGGAATGCATTTAAAGGGAACCTGTCACCAGATTTGGTGACAAGCTGCGGCCACCACCACTGAGCTGTTATATACGGTATTCTAACATGCTGTATATAAGAGCCCACGCCACTGTGTAGAACGTAAAAATAACTTTATAACACTCACCTAAATGGTCGATACGGTGCAGATGGGTGTCTCCGTTCTCCGGGTGCGGCGCCTCCTCTTTCGGCCATCTTTGTCCTCCTTCTGTAGCGGGGGTGCATGACATGTCCTACATCATGCACACTAGCCAGCATTGAGGTCCTGCGCAGGCGCAATGCTGTATTAGTGCTCCTGCGCAGGACCTCAATGCCGGTGTGTGTGCATGACATAGGACACATCATATACCCTGACTTTAGAAGATGGCCGAAAGAGGAGACACCGCACCCGGAGAATGCAGAAACCCATCTGCACCGTACCGACCATTTAGGGGAGTGTTATAAAGTCATTTTTACGTTCTACACAGCGGCCTGGGCTCTTATATACAGCATGTTAGAATGCTCTATATTAGAGCCCACTGGTGGTGGCCGCAGCTTATAGTCGCCAAATCTGGTGACAAGTTCCCTTTTAACTGGTTAGCAGCACAGCCGGGGGCGGATATACTACTGGTGCAACCAGTGCAGTCCAGTCACACAGGGACTCAAGAAGTAAGAGGGCCATATCTACCTCCAAAGCAACTAGAGTTGTGCACTATGATGAGCTATCAAGCTCCAAATGGCCCACATATTCTTGTACAGGGGCCTCCTATTGTCTGTGCCTGAGCACAGGAGGATACGTGTGCATTTATATACATTATGTATACAGTGTATGTATGTGTGTGTATGTATATGTAATATATATATACATACATACATACATACACAGTCATATGAAAAAGTTTGGGCGCCCCTATTATTGTTAACCTTTTTTCTTTATAACAATTTGGGGTTTTGCAACAGCTATTTCAGTTTCATATATCTAATAACTGATGGACTGAGTAATATTTCTGGATTGAAATGAGGTTTATTGTACTAACAGAAAATGTGCAATCTGCATTTAAACAAAATTTGACCGGTGCAAAAGTATGGGCACCTCAACATAAGTGACATTAATATTTTGTTCATCCTGGTTTTGCAAAAATAACAGCCTCTAGTCGCTTCCTGTAGCTTTTAATGAGTTTCTGGATCCTGGATGAAGGTATATTTGACCATTCCTGTTTACAAAACAATTCCAGTTCAGTTAAGTTTGATGGTCGCCGAGCATGGACAGCACGCTTCAAATCATCCCACAGATTTTCAATGATATTCAGGTCTGGGGACTGGGATGGCCATTCCAGAACATTGTAATTGTTCCTCTGCATGAATGCCTGAGTAGATTTGGAGCGGTGTTTTGGATCATTGTCTTGCTGAAATATCCATCCCCTGCGTAACTTCAACTTCGTCACTGATTCTTGCACATTATTGTCAAGAATCTGCTGATACTGAGTTGAATCCATGCGACCCTCAGCTTTAACAAGATTCCCGGTGCCGGCATTGGCCACACAGCCCCAAAGCACGATGGAACCTGCACCAAATTTTACTGTGGGTAGCAAGTGCTTTTCTTGGAATGCCGTGTTTTTTGCCTCCATGCATAACGCCTTTTTGTATGACCAAACGACTCAATCTTTGTTTCATCAGTTCACAGGACCTTCTTCCAAAATGTAACTGGCTTGTCCAAATGTGCTTTTGCATACCTCAGGCGACTGTTTGTGGCGTGCTTGCAGAAACGGCTTCTTTCGCATCACTCTCCCATACAGCTTCTCCTTGTGCAACGTGCGCTGTATTGTTGACCGATGCACATTGACACCATCTGCAGCAAGATGAAGCTGCAGGTCTTTGGTGGTGGTCTGTGGATTGTCCTTGACTGTTCTCACCATTCTTCTTCTCTGCCTTTCTGATATTTTTCTTGGCCTACCACTTCTGGGCTTAACAAGAACTGTACCTGTGTTCTTCCATTTCCTTACTATGTTCCTCACAGTGGAAACTGACAGTTTAAATCTCTGAGACAACTTTTTGTATCCTTCCCCTGAACAACTATGTTGAATACTCTTTGTTTTCAGATCATTTGAGAGTTGTTTTGAGGAGCCCATGATGCCACTCTTCATAGGAGATCCAAATAGGAGAACAACTTGCAAGTGGCCACCTTAAATACCTTTTCTCATGATTGGATACACCTGCCTATGAAGTTCAAAGCTCAATGAGGAGCAATTTAGTGATTTAGTAAGTCAGTAAAAAGTAGTTAGGAGTGTTCAAATCAAGAAATTGATACGGGTGCCCATACTTTTGCACCGGTCAAATTTTGTTTGAATGCGGATTGCACATTTTCTGTTAGTACAATAAACCTCATTTCAATCCAGAAATATTACTCAGTCCATCAGTTATTAGATATATGAAACTGAAATAGCTGTTGCAAAAACCCAAATTGTTATAAAGAAAAAAGGTTAACATTAATAGGGGTGCCCAAACTTTTTCATATGACTGTATATAGTATGAAATATTGTGTGACAGACAATACAGGTGCATATTTCTTCTTTTCTTGGATGGGTTTTACATCGTAACTGTATGCCCAAAATTACTATGTGAAATGAAAGTAATTGTTTATATTTGGTTCCCCAGCTTGTTTCATGTGAATTAGTTATCTATATGGGCATGCAGGTCACAGAGAGTGGAATAAAATGATACGTTGATTTGTGCAATCTGATGTCTTATTTTACTGTAGAGAAAACCCACATTTTTCTTATACGCAAATAAGCTGTTAAGATCTATGGGCTATATACAAATCTCCCTGGGAATCTGCCTCCAGAGCTTATTTTTTAATGAAAGGGAGAATTCCCATTGTGAGACATGTAATGACTGACACTTTATTCCCATCATACACAGCTCTGCAGTGAGAGCTGAGCTAACATAGTACAGCAGAACTGAACAATTGCATCGAGTTGTCCTCTCATAGTGTTGTCAGCTCTGCTGTACTACCCTTCCCCCACACTAGCTGCCTGTGGGATGGAAGCTGAAAACATTGTGAGAAGTCTGCAAATATTTTTGTAATAAGACAAACTTCACTTATTCTGTTCTGTGTTCTGATCTCACTGGTCTGATTGCAGTTGATTTCAATAATAGTAATATTTTTTTTATATTGCGCCATTAATTCTAAAGCGCTTTACATACACCATACACTGTCCCCATTGGGGCTCACAATCTAAATTCCTTATCGCTGTCTTTGGAGCGTGGGAGGAAACCAAGGCAAACACGGGGAGAACATACAAATTCCTTGCAGGTGTTGTCCTTGGTGGGATTTGAACCCAGGACCCCATCGCTGCAAGACTGCAGTGCTAACCACTGAGCCGCCGTGCCACCTTATCAGTCATTACATGTCTCATACAGGTAACTCCCCCTTTCATTTAAAATAAACTCTGGAGGCAGATTATAGATCAATGTCCGGCCCATAGATCTTAACAGCTCGTTTGCATATAAGAAAAACGTGATTTTTTTTTCTGGAATAAGATATCGGATCGCAAGTATCAAGGTATCGTTGTACTCAGCTTCCTGTGACCTGTATGCAGATATCGATGGCTCAGGAGGGTTGGTCCTTCTGACATTTTCCCTTTTACAGCACTATTACCTGTATAAAATTGACTATTTGCCAAGATAATACATTCTCTAGTGATGTACATTTTACAATGTGTATTTTCTTACTTAGCCGACGTCTGTCTCGAACACAAGCACTTCACCTCTCAGCATTGCCATGTACTGACAATATCTTCTATGATTGATTTTCTCATGCTCTTGTTTTCCCCTAGTCTCGGGCAGGTTTGTAGAAGAATAGACTGTGGCTGAAAAATTCTCCGCTGCTTAATAATTTCTTAAAATATCTTCATTGCAGTTAAAACTATAGAGATGGGAGCAACCACCGTGCAAGCTGGCTGCATACTATTTATTTGCGGGCGGTTAGGGGGTGGTATACCTGAAACGTGATATTAAGGCTATGTGCGCACGTGTGCGCTCTGCACCGCACCTAAAAGGTGCGCTTCAGAGCGCAGCTGAAAAGTTCTGTTCTGAAGAGCATGGTGCCGGCGAGAACGTGCGCTCTGCATGCAGCTCCTGCCATAGACAGAGCAGGGGCTGCCGGCAAAACGCATGGAAGAAGTGACATGTCACTTCTTAGAACGCGCGCTTCGGGCAGCAGCCGAAGCGCTGCGCTCTAAGACGCCACGTGCGCACGGCCCCTGCACAATATCCATAGATTATGCAGGGGACACAGGACGCATGCAGTTACGCTGCGCTACAAAGCGCAGCGTAACTGCATGTAATACGCACATAGCCTTACACACATCATGCCAGCTCTCACAGCTCATGAATGCTGAGGACTCCTTAGCACACTCACAAATAATGGAGGCAGGGGGGGGGGGGGGGGAGACTCCTCAGCTGACCAGTGCTCCTGATAAAAAGAAGAAAAAAAAAATCACTATTTTGCTACTGAATGTCTGCAAGTTATCCAGTATGTTAGAGCTCAGATAGGGACGTATACAACTGACGACAGGTGCCCTTTAACCGACAGGTTTTTTTTTTTAATAGTTTGTTTATTTTCACAAAAAAAGGCTGGATTTACATGATCATATGGCATCCAATGCGAGATGCTAATGACCCTCTGCTCTTGCTCTGCTGCCAGCGTGAGCAGAGTGTCATGCAACTGTGATCTGATCCTGCAATCGGATCACAGCTGCGGAGGAAAGGGACGGATTAATCTCCCCATCTCCTCCATTGCCAGCTGATGCGATTATCGCACTGCACTTGGATGTTTGTTAATGTTTGCATAAAACGTTTGCGTCAAAGACTCAAATCTTTCCTTGTGGTCATATGTAGTCGGCATATATAATGTATTGTGTTTGGATAAAAAACTGGAAGTTGATGTTTTTGATAATCTGTTGACTATGAGCTTGATTCATCATGAACAGGAATCACACAGCTATAGGCATGGCTTTCTTTCGGCAGCTGTGTTTTGACTCGCTGAACATCTGCTGGCTCTGCAGGCTATTTATCGAAATGTCAGAAAAATAAACCTGCCTCTTAAAAGGGTGTGGATAGCGAGCCACTGCTCTAAGGCTGTATGCGCACGTTGCGTCGTGTCCCTAATGAATGCAGTATTTCTGCAGAAAAAAAAGCCGATTTCATGTGCTTGGGATGCAGCCTCTCCCATAGACAGAGCAGGAGCTGCATCCAAATTGCTGCACTCTCAAACGCAATGTGCGCACGTCTCATGCACAATCTTCATAGATTGTGCAGGGGACGCAGGTCGCATGCATTTACACTGCGGTGCAATACGCAGCGTAAATGCATGAAATTCGTCAACGTGCGCATGAGCCCTAAAAGTAGTCAGGAGATCGTATATTTTGATACATTTTTGGGTCATTAATGGTGGTGCCACTTGGGTTGAGGCAAACACATAAGCCTGTTTCCTCAAAGCCTTTACAATAGTTATTGCTTTAAAAAGTAGCCATTTTTATTATTTGGGGGGGGAGGGGGGCAACATGGAGTGTTATCCAGACATACAGTAATGTTAAATGAACGATGGTCCATCTCATACTGTCCATAGAGCTACCTCGTCCACTGGATGTGCCTGGTTAAAGAAATCGCATCTTAAGAAATCCCTTCCCTGGTGCAGGACTGAGTTAACGCTGCTGCACTCCGATCGTCTGCAGTGCTGACGTCACGTTGACAATGCTGCTGCCAATTACTGAGCTTATCGGATTTGCCCGACTTGACGACATGAACCGCTGAGCCCACTCTTTGCAGTGCTCTTGACAATAGCAGAGACTAGGAGCATCAGCTGAGATCAGCACTGGAACGGGAGAATCAGTAAAGATTTGATTACCGGTATTTTTATTTTTAAATAAACCATGCTTGGAGCCAAGGGTTTAACTGAGAGCCTGATTTAATATGATGCAATTTATGTTTTCCAAAAAGATTATCTATCAGTCTGGAAGGCTCCAGGAAATAGGCAACTCGCATTCATAAAGCTAGATAGTAAAAGATTCCATGTCCGTCAGCAGAAGAGCAAATCCACAGCTACAGAAAATAGAATCTGCCTCTCAAAAACTTCTTGCCAAAATGTTTGCACCAGGAGTGGCATAAGGTCACCCAAATGCAGTGTGAAAGACTGGTGGAAAGCAGCCAAGACGCATGAAAGCTGGGATTAATAATCATGGTTATTCCACAAAATATTGATTTCTGAACTCTTCCTGAGGTAAAACAGTATTGTTGTTTCTAAATGATTATGAACTTGTTTTCTTTGCATTATTGGAGGTCTGAAAGCAATGCATTGTTTTGTAATTTTGACTTTCTCATTTTCAGAAAATAAATCCAAAATGTATTGCTTGGAAATTCAAAGACATTGTCAGTAGTTTATAGAATAAAAGAACAATTTACATTTTACTCAAAAATATACCTATAAAGAGAAAAATCAGAAAAACTGACAATTTTGCAGAGCTGTATACAGTGTGTCCACCCTTATCCTGTCCATCGCCATTACCTTGAGAGCGGCAGCAGCTATAGGCATAGAAGTGGTATCTAGGTATAGTAAAGTAGCCATGCGCTACGCAATTAAATCCCCTATTGCACCACCTGGTGGAAAACAACTAAGTTAGCATTTTTATCTTGAAAACGGATCGAGATAGAGAAAAAAAGTGAATTAAAACATTGTAGAGCATCATCGGTTCAATGCGAATCGACACCTTGCTTACAGAAATGCTATGATATGAAACCCATGACCCCCCCCCCCAAAACAACATTGAATGCTGGTCACGCATATGGCGCTCATTTAACTTTGATGCTCAAAGTGGCCACCGTCAGCTGAAATGCACATCTGGACTCTGGATAGCATACTGTATCTTGCTGCATGTTGTGCAATATGGTAGGTAACACGTTTGCACAAGCATCTGTAATACGTCGTCGTAAGTCCTGCAATGTTGGTGGAGGGCTTGTATACACCTGCTGTTTGATGTGACCTCACAGAAAGAAGTCCAATGGGGTCAGCTCAGGTGAGCGTGGAGGCCACTCCACCCAGCCACCATACCCAATGACTTGTAGGAAGGTCTCTATGAGGTATCGCTTCACGTCTGCAGCCTTGTGAGTTTTACACGTTCTAATCATAGCATTTCTGTATGCAAGGTGTCAATTCGTATTGAGTTGATGATGCCCTACAACTTTGTACTTCACTTTTTTTCTCTATCTCGATCCGTTTTTGAGATAAACATGCTAACTCTGTTGTTTTCCACTGGCACTATAGGTGGTTTCATTGCGTAGCGCATGGCTACTTTACTATACCTAGACACCACTTCTATGCCTATAGCTGCCGCCATTCTCAAGTTAATGGGGGTGGACAGGATATGGGTGGACACACTGTATAAGATTCTCAGCACAGGAACATTTGGTTGAATCACATACGATTGTGGAACTTATTATTATTCTGAGATCTATTGAATTAAATGAACTTTGTGGGAAAACCACTTTAGGGTATGTGCGCTCGTGTGCGTATTACATGCAGTTACGCTGCGTTCTGCACCGCAGCGTAACTGCATGCGTCCTGCATCCCCTGCACAATCTATGGAGATTGTGCAGGAGCCGTGCACACGTGGCATGTTAGAACGCAGCGATTCGTCTGCTTGCCGAATCGCTGCGTTCTAAGAAGTGACATGTCACTTCTTTCGTGCGTTCTGCATGCTGTCTATAGGGAGAGGCAGCATGCAGAGCGCACAAATCTGCCGGCACCATGCGCTTCAGAACGCAGCTTTTCAGCTGCGCTCTGAAGTGCACATTTTCGGTGCGGTGCAGAGCGCACACGTGCGCACATAGCCTAAGTCACTGCCTTAGAAGAGGCGCCAAATTCACTAGAGTAGGATTTCTAGCATACTGAATAGTGGCCCTTTTGATGTGTTGCCCATTTCCGCCCCCTTGATTTATGCCATAAAATTTTGCACAACTCACAACTGAGAAAAACTTTGTACATTTTTAAAGCTTTTACTCTACTTTTCTGGCATTAAAGCTTTTATGAATCGACCCCTATGTTTTTAACGCCAATACAATTGAAAGCAGGTTCTCCTAGCAATAGAATGCTTTCTATGGGTTGGTTTTTTTCACATGTACCGTTATTTTGGCAAGAAAATAATCGGTCACAAATTACATGGCTAATCCGGGGCACTTTGCTGCAGCATTTATCCTCTGCATTGAAAATCTGCACTAAAAATGATTGACCTGCAGTAGTGTTGAGCGAGTAGTTGATTATTTGTACTCTCTATGCTGTTAGCAAGTACTGTCCGCTACTCGCATATTCGTTACGAGTAGCGGGCGCAATGTAAGCCAATGGGGAATACTCGCCAAGTAGCAAGTAACCCGAAAGCCATACTATTCGCTACTCTCACGAAAAGTACGGCTTTTGGGTTACTCACTACTTAGCGAGTTTTCCCCATTGACTTACATTGCGCCCGCTACTTGTAACGAATATGCAAGTAGTGGACAGGACTCGCTAACTACTTGCTCAACACTAACCTGCAGTGGAGGTATATCGGTTTCGGCACTGATCCACGAGCACTTTTTTCACTGTCAAATTGTGTGGACTTGACCTCGCAACGTGTCATGACCGTCTCCTAACATTTAGAGCTGGTTGAAATATGGCAATGCTATAAAATACACAATAGTCTGCATGAAGAGCCAAGGTGCTGATTTTATTTTTATCGGGAAGGCAAATACTAAGCATTAAATCACTGCACAATAAATTTACTTTTGATACGCAATGTACACACCATGGTACTGCTGGTCAGAGCTGTGCTTAAAAAGCAAGATAATCTCTTTCATTTCCAATGCGTTATCTAATACTAATCTAGATGTACTAATAATCATGAAGGAGATTAAAATGACATGTATAAACCATTACTACAGAAAAAGGCATTGACCACATATCCAAAATGTATACATTGATCTATTGTGGCCAAGCGAAAATTTACAAAACTGAACACGAGGTTCTTTGTTAATATTTTGATCAGAAGAATGTATAAGCCCACTGTAGATTTGAGCGAGTACCTAACTCTTCATACTCGCGATACTCATAACAAGTAATGTTTAATACTCGCGTATTTGTTCTGAATAGCGTGTGCAATGCAAGTCAAAGGGGGAAAAAACTCGCAAAGTAACCTGAAAGCCGCATTATTCGTGCGAGAAGCAAATAGTGCGGAATTCGGGTTACTCGTTATATTGCGAGTATACCCCATTGGCTTGCATTGTACATGCTATTTGGAATGAATATGTGAGTATAAAGGCCACTTTACACACAAAGATAAATCTGCGGAAGATTTGTGGTTGCAGTGAAATTGTGGACAATCAGTGCCAGGTTTGTGGCTGTGTACAAATGGAACAATATGTCCATGATTTCACTGCAACCACAGATCTGCCAAAGATTTATCTCTGTGTGTGACTGGGCCTTTGGGCCCTGTACACACACTGCGGATTTACCGTGGATTTGCTGCAGAAAATGTGTCTAACATTGCTGTATTGCTGTCATTCCCCAGCAAATCCTATGGGTTTTAAAAAATGCTGTGCGCACACTGCGTTTTTTTATACCCGCGGATTTACCCTCGGATTTTCCGCTGCGGAATTAATGAGCATGTCGCTTCTTTTCCGAAGGTACCTGCGGTTTTTGCCATAGATAATGGTAAAAACTGCGGGGACCAACTTGCGGTAAATCTGCGGCAAAAACGCGGGTGCGGGATTCTTTCAGAGGGTCCGTTTTTTTTCTTAAGAAAAAGGCACTTTCTAGTGCGCACATAGCCTTAGACAGTACTAAAAAACTAATCTTCCATATGTTCAAAAAGCTGAGAGAAAAATAGGCAGAACCCCTGTGTAGTCTCATGCTAAGGCCTAAGCCACACGGCGAGAAAATCGGTGCGAGTGGAGTGCGATAAAACATCGCATTCCCCTCGGACCAATATTAGCCTGTGTGTCAGCACACATGAGCGATTATTTTCTCAGCCCTAATCGGACCGAGAAAACAATCGCAGCATGCTGCGATTGTAATGCGAGACTCTTTCTCTCGCACCCATTCAAGTGAATGGGGCGAGAGAAAAATCGCACTGCACTCGCGGTACACTGGAGTACTGCCAGTGCACTGCGAGAATGGCAATAGCCGACTACGGAGGAGAGAGGGCGATAAATCCCTGCCTCCCCTCCTCTGTGCCAGCCCGCCCCTGCAGCTGAGGTCCGCTCGCATGATCGGACCTCAGATGCAGGCACACTCGTATGACACTCGGCTCCTGCTGTGCTGCCAGCGCGAACAGAGTCTCATGCGAGCATCGCAGTAGTGCCCCGTGTGGCCCCAGCCTAATTGCAAAACACATGGGCCAAATGTGGGGAGGTGCTGGTGATAGTGGGCTTTGTACATTCTGATCGTAACGTAACGTTAACCTCGTGTTCAGTTTTGTACATTTTATTTAGCCTCAATGTATGACTTTTGGATGTGCGGTCCATAGTTTTTTCTCTTCTGTAGTAATAGCGCGTAAAACAATTTCCTAGTGTTTTCACAGTGGTGGACCTGATTATGCTGGTGACTGCAGCATGCACCATTCACTTGAAAAGGGACTAGAAACATGGATGATATCCTATTACGCAAAGGGAAGCTGTCAGCACGTTTTTACACCTGGGCGTAGGACTGCAGCTGTATAAGGGCTTGTCTTCCAATAAAAATGATAGCTTTAATTAGTAGAGGTCTAATGTGCCAGCCATGAGGAACCTAGAATAGAAGCCATATACAGATCAGGATGGAAGTGCACTGGAGGCGCGTCTATTATGTCATAGATATCACTACATCCATGTGCCAGAAAGTGCGACAGATTTCCTTTAATGACATGGGAATAATCCTTTATGTCAGAGTTGGGCAATTAATTTTCCCGAGGGGCCACGTGAGAGACCATGACTGGTGTGGAGGGCCAAATGAATAGATAGATATTAATTCTGCTTAATATTAATAGATTGCTGAAAAAAGTGATACCTGTATATCTCAGCGCAGAAGCCACTTTGCTGAGAAATTATCTTTTATCAGTTTATGTACACTATCTCTACCAGGCTATGGACGATAACGCTGCATCCACACTTCATCTGCATATGTCTCGCCTCCCATCAGCATTACTCCGTCCCTGTGACGTTGACCACTTGACAAGGAATCGAGTGTGGTCATTTCTGTTCTCTTCTTTCCTCCGCAATCTTCCGCTCTTCTATGGGCATTGGCTATCAAGTGCCTTCTGCGCAGGTGCCATTCCCAGGGTTCTCCAGCTCACGAGTCTAATCATGCTGGAGGCACTGGGAATGGAACCTATACAGAAGGCACTTGATGGCCTATGCACATAGAAGATCAGAAGACAGTGATTTCCCTTCAAACGGCTGACGTCACAGGGTTAGAGTGATGCTGATGGGAGGGAAGATATGCAGATGAAGAGCGTTATCTTCCGGGCAATGTCCTCCCCATAGCCTGGAAGAGGTAATTTACATAAACTGATAACAGATAATTTCTCAGCAAAAAGGCATCTGATCCGAGTCACACAGGTATGACTTTTCAGCAGTCTATAACCTGTATGCCAATATTAATAGTTTAGACGGGTTACAGATGGTCCAGTCTGGGGTCTCCAGTCCAGCTGAAGACATCTTGCCAGCAGCTCCTCACCTTCCATCTCTCTGAGGCAGTCGCGGTGTTCATTAGATGGGTGGTTGCCGGTTAATACTGGTGGACAGGGTCACATTTTAATGGAGTCTATTTTAGTTTTATTGGTAAACTTGGTTTTATTAATTATGTAACCTGTCATAAACACTGCAGCCTTTTATTTACCAGACTATGTGGTTATCGTTGGTTGGTCGCTGTTCCCATGTAATATCTGGGCAACCCAAAGGTACAATGCAAACCCTATGACAGCTCATGAACAAGGCTGCACTTTTTGAGGTGCTTTTCCTGCTGTTGCAACCAAACAAACTGTACATAAATGTGTGCTAAGTATTTTGACACAAATTGCGCCAAATGTTTCAACCATATTGTTACAAAATGTCCAATTCTCAGAAAAGCCCTCATAGTTCCACCACTTCTGCTGCACACATGGATGCCTAGAGCCCAGAGGTGGCCTGTCAGCTCCACCTACCCTCACTCCTCCTGTCCAGAGGTGGCCTGTCAGCTCCACCTGCCCTCACTCCTCCTGTCCAGAGGTGGCCTCTCAGCTCCACCTGCCCTCACTCCTCCTGTCCAGAGGTGGCCTGTCAGCTCCACCTGCCCTCACTCCTCCTGTCCAGAGGTGGCCTGTCAGCTCCACCTACCCTCACTCCTCCTGTCCTGTCAACTCCACCTACCCTCCCTCCTCCTGTCCTGTCAACTCTACTTGTCCTCTATCCTGTTGCTCAGCGGTAGCCTGTCAGCTCCATCTGCAGCACAGATGGAGCCCAGAGATGACATGTCAGCACCACCTGCTGCACACATGGAGGCCTAGAGCCCAGAGGTGGCCTGTCAGCTCCACCTACTGCACACCTGGAGCCCAGAAGTGGCCTGTAAGCTCCACCTACTGCACACCTGGAGCCTAGAGGTGGCCTGTCAGCTCCACCTGCTGCACACCTGGAGCCCAGAAGTGGCCCGTCAGCTCCACCTACTGCACACCTGGAGCCCAGAAGTGGCCTGTCAGCTCCACCTGCTGCACACCTGGAGCCCAGAAGTGGCTTGTCAGCTCCACCTACTGCACACCTGGAGCCCAGAAGTGGCCTGTCAGCTCCACCTGCTGCACACCTGGAGCCTAGAAGTGGCCTGTCAGCTCCACCTGCTGCACACCTGGAGCCCAGAGGTGGCCTGTCAGCTCCACCTGCTGCACACCTGGAGCCCAGAGGTGGCCTGTCAGCTCCACCTGCTGCACACCTGGAGCCCAAAAGTGGCTTGTCAGCTCCACCTACTGCACACCTGGAGCCCAGAAGTGGCCTGTCAGCTCCACCTGCTGCACACCTGGAGCCTAGAGGTGGCCTGTCAGCTCTACCTGCTGCACACCTGGAGCCCAGAGGTGGCCTGTCAGCTCCACCTGCTGCACACCTGGAGCCCAGAAGTGGCTTGTCAGCTCCACCTACTGCACACCTGGAGCCTAGAGGTGGCCTGTCAGCCCCACCTGCTGCACACCTGGAGCCTAGAGGTGGCCTGTCAGCTCTACCTGCTGCACACCTGGAGCCCAGAGGTGGCCTGTCAGCTCCACCTGCTGCACACCTGGAGCCCAGAAGTGGCTTGTCAGCTCCACCTACTGCACACCTGGAGCCCAGAAGTGGCTTGTCAGCTCCACCTACTGCACACCCGGCACTTAGACGTGGCCTGTCAGCTCCACCTACTGCACACCTGGAGCCCAGAGGTGGCCTGTCAGCTCTACCTGCTGCACACCTGGAGCCTAGAGGTGGCCTGTCAGCTCCACCTGCTGCACACCTGGAGCCTAGAGGTGGCCTGTCAGCTCCACCTACTGCACACCTGGAGCCCAGAAGTGGCCTGTCAGCTCCACCTGCTGCACACCTGGAACCTAGAGGTGGCCTGTCAGCTCCACTTGCTGCACACCTGGAGCCTAGAGGTGGCCTGTCAGCTTCACCTGCTGCACACCTGGAGCCTAGAGGTGGCCTGTCAGCTCCACTTGCTGCACACCTGGAGCCTAGAGGTGGCCTGTCAGCTTCACCTGCTGCACACCTGGAGCTTAGAGGTGGCCTGTCAGCCCCACCTGCTGCACACCTGGAGCCTAGAGATGGCCTGTCAGCTCCACCTGCTGCACACCTGGAGCCAAGGGGTGGCCTGTCAGCTCCACCTGCTGCACACCTGGAGCCCAGAGGTGGCCTGTCAGCTCCACCTGCTGCACACCTAGAGCCCAGAGGTGGCCTGTCAGCCTCACCTGCCCTCACTCCTCCTGTCCAGAGGTAGCTTGTCAGCTCCACCTGCTGCACACATGGAGGCCTGGAGCCCAGAAGTAGTTGTCAGCTCCAAACATGGAGCCCAGAGGTGGCCTGTCAACTCCACCTGCCCTCGCTCCTGATGCCCAGAGGTGGCCTGTCAGCTCCACCTGCCCTCATTCCTGCTGTCCAGAGGTGGCCTGTCACTGCACCTGTCCTCCCTCCTGCTGCCCAGAGGTGACCTGTCAGCTCCACCTGCCCTCACTTCTGCTGCCCAGAGGTGGCCTGTCACTGCACCTGCCCTCACTCCTGCTGCTCAGAGGTGGCCTGTCAGCTCCACCTGTGCCCTCACTAATGATGCCCAGAGGTGGCCTGTCAGCTCCACCTGCCCTCACTCCTGCTGTCCAGAGGTGGCCTGTCAGCTCCACCTGCCCTCACTCCTGCTGTCCAGAGGTGGCCTGTCACTGCACCTGCCCTCACTCCTGCTGTCCAGAGGTGGCCTGTCAGCTCCACCTGCCCTCACTCCTGCTGTCCAGAGGAGGCCTGTCAGCTCCACCTGCCCTCACTCCTGCTGTCCAGAGGAGGCCTGTCACTGCACCTGCCCTCACTCCTGCTGTCCAGAGGAGACCTGTCACTGCACCTGCCCTCACTCCTGCTGCCCAGAGGTGGCCTGTCACTGCACCTGCCCTCACTCCTGCTGTCCAGAGGTGGCCTGTCACTGCACCTGCCCTCACTCCTGCTGTCCAGAGGAGACCTGTCACTGCACCTGCCCTCACTCCTGCTGCCCAGAGGTGGCCTGTCACTGCACCTGCCCTCACTCCTGCTGTCCAGAGGAGGCCTGTCACTGCACCTGCCCTCACTCCTGCTGTCCAGAGGTGGCCTGTCACTGCACCTGCCCTCACTCCTGCTGTCCAGAGGTGGCCTGTCACTGCACCTGCCCTCACTCCTGCTGTCCAGAGGTGGCCTGTCACTGCACCTGCCCTCACTCCTGCTGCCCAGAGGAGGCCTGTCACTGCACCTGCCCTCACTCCTGCTGTCCAGAGGTGGCCTGTCACTGCACCTGCCCTCACTCCTGCTGCCCAGAGGTGGCCTGTCACTGCACCTGCCCTCACTCCTGCTGCCCAGAGGTGGCCTGTCACTGCACCTGCCCTCACTCCTGCTGCCCAGAGGTGGCCTGTCACTGCACCTGCCCTCACTCCTGCTGCCCAGAGGTGGCCTGTCACTGCACCTGCCCTCACTCCTGCTGCCCAGAGGTGGCCTGTCACTGCACCTGCCCTCACTCCTGCTGCCCAGAGGAGGCCTGTCACTGCACCTGCCCTCACTCCTGCTGTCCAGAGGTGGAATGTCACTGCACCTGCCCTCACTCCTGCTGTCCAGAGGTGGCCTGTCACTGCACCTGCCCTCACTCCTGCTGTCCAGAGGAGGCCTGTCACTGCACCTGCCCTCACTCCTTCCATGCCTCTCATCCAGGGCAGACTGCAGTCACTCAGCAGGAAGTACACTGCCATGAAACCGGTCCCTGCCGAGAGTGAGGAGCCGGGAGCGCAGTGAAACCTGTTCTGCTGAGTTTCAGGTGTCCACAGCTCGGCTGCCACGCCCGGCTCCCCAGGGTGTGGGGGAGGGGAGAGGCACTGAGAAAGGGAGGCAGGCCCAGTGCTGAGGCTCCAGACGTCCCTGTGCCAGGACTGTGGAGAAGACGCAGCTCTGCTGCTGTGGAAAGTTTCTGGTGTGGATTGTGTGGAGACCTTCAGCTGCTGATAGAGGTAAGAAGTCTCCTGATCTGGTGGGATCCAGAGGATTTATTGACAAGCTCCACTGTACATAGATCTGCCTGATCACCTGCCTGTGACTGTATTATTTGTGGAACTACAACCCTCAGCATTCACCTTGCTCCTATGATCAGGTCCTAGGCTGGGGATGTGACTGGGAGCTCCGCTTACATTGTCCTTCCATACTTGTTGTAGGGTTCCTCTCCCATTTGCAGAGTGCACCTGTTTATTCGCTTTGTTGGACTCTTTGTCCATGTTTCCTTAGTAAATATCCCAGTAAAGCCAGGAGCTGGTCCCAGTAGAGCAGGAGACGTTTCCTTTGGACGGAGCCCATCGCTCTTTGTTTGACGCTTTCTTTACATTCGGTCATAGATGCAAAAATAAGATAATTCCTCAAAACCGAGCAAAGTATTCCTTACAGGCGCGGGCACGTCCTGAGCGTCTCACCGGCGTCTTCTGTGTCTCCAATAATTTATTATTTACGAATTGTCAAGATCTGTGACATTTGTGGGGTCTGTTATGTGGCGGGCACAGAATTGCAGTATGGACGTGTCATGGACCATCATTGGGCTTCTATCATATAAATTGTTCACCTCAAGACGCAACCTTTCTAGGAAGAAACCGCTGCTAAGTCTGTGGGTCACTGCTTCTTTTAGATGAGTTTTTTTTTTTTTTAAGTACGCTTCGAGAACCGCCGGCATTTTGTTTTCTGGCTTTTCGGTCACTAATTGTTGTGTTTTTGTTTTATTTTTGCTTCCTTTCTTTTTGTTTTGTATAGTCTAGTGAGTCGCTACTAAAGAAACCGCCGACAGAAGAACGCTTGGGTCACTTCTTAACTGCTTCTAGTCTCTGGAAACCTAAAGCCTAAACGTGATCCGCAGTTGTTTTACATGGCCCAAGTTCATTCTTTTTGGTGTTTTATTTAGGCGGGTACGTGCTGTAACCCACCTGACAAAAAGCCGTCATGGCACAAACCCTGATTTCTGTCACTCACATCTTGCATGCCACAATTTTCTCCATCATGGTGTCTGTCATTTTTCTGGCACACATAGTGTAGGGTTCTGTGCCAATCGATCTGGTAAAAAAAAATGATAGGATAAGGACTGGTCGCGGATTCCAATACAAAATACAGATTTCATAGGGAAAACTCCTCAGGATGTGATCAGGGATGACCCGAATAGTCAGAAATCGATGCAGGCTTCAGCGTTAGGTCTCGTCACACCGCCATATTTTGAGTGCGATCCGAAAAACACTGTATTGCACTACGACCAATGTTATTCTATGGGGCCACTCACGTGAGATTTTTTTTCCCTTAGAGGAGAAAATGGAAGCATGCCCAAATTTTATCTGCTATTTGGATCACACTCGGCAATGCAAGTCCATGGGGGCAAATCCTGGAACTGCACCCAAATGACCTCTGAGTGCAGACTGATTTCAGTGCATTGACACAATGGAGAAATCTTGCTCTCCATCTTCTCCACAGTGGGCTCCAATTCTCTAATCTGAGAGAACCGGATCCTGCTATGCGGACTATGATCAGAGTTTGATCAGTGTCAGGGCAGAGTCACCCTGACGTATGACTCGCACGAGGGCAGAGATAAATCTCGCATTGCACTCGGCCCCATGTAAGACAACACAGCAGCTCACATCTGCGAGTTTTTCCTCAACTCTAAACGGACTGAGGAAAAAATTGCAGCATGCTGCGATTGCGAGAGCAGTGTCACTCGCACCCATATGGGTCTATGGGAGTGAGAGAAACATCGGACTGCACTCAGATGTCATCTAAGTGCAGTGTGATATACGCATAGGCTGACCATAGAGGAGATGGGGGGGATTGATCCTGCCCTCAACTCCGCAGCTGTGTTCCAATCGGCAAGATTGGATCACAGTCGCATGACACTTGGCTCACAGCAGAACAGTAGTCGAGGGTCGTTAACATATTGCATCCGATGCACTCTTATCACATGCTGTACACTAGTGTGACCCCAGCCTCGTTTGCGTACTTTGCCTAATTCTTTCGGATGAGACTCCATGGCTATGTACCCTGGCCTCAGGCTAAGTTCACATGTCCAGTAATCATCCGTTTGAGCGGATCCTACAGAGATCCATTGACAAAAAAGTCTGTCTGCCGGATCTGTTTTTTTTTTTTTTTTTTTTTTTTTTTTTTTTTTAATATATTGGTGTTTATGGAGAACTGATCCGTTAACGCAGTGTTCCCCAACTCCAGTCCTCAAGGCACACCAACAGTGCATGTTTTCAGGATTTCCTTAGCATTGCACTGCTGTTGGAACCAGCACCTGGGCAGGTAATTACATTATCACCTGTGCAATACTAAGGAAATCCTGAAAACATGCACTGTTGGTGGGCCTTGAGGACTGGAGTTGGGGAACACTGCGTTAACGGATTGGTTTTTTAGACATCCATTTTTCCTCCATTTGTAATGGATCCATTTTTTTTCTCCCAGGATCCATTTCAAATGGAAGATCAATAGTAATCCGTTAACGGATCCATTCTCCATAGACTACAATGTTAAAAAGAACAAATTCGGCAGAAACCGGTTATTTAACAACTGTTTGCAGAATTCCGTTGGCAAAAAAGGTTCTGCAGGATCCGTTCTAATGAATGATTACAAGACAAATCAACTCAGCCTAAAGCAAGGATCGCGCAAATATAGAGTCTCTCTCTCATCCGAGAGAATCGGGCCGATTGACAAATGACATTGATCAAACTCTGATCATGGTCTCTGCAGGATCCGGTCTAATGGATGATTACTGGACCTGTGAACTCAGCCTTAAATTGATAAGAAAATAATAATCATAATATGTATTCATTTATATAGTGCTATTAATTCCACAGCACTTTACATACATCAGACACTGTCCCCATTGGGGCTCACAATCTAGAGTACCTATCTGTATGTCTTTTGAGTGTGGGAGGAAACCCACGCAAACACGGGGAGAACATACAAACTCCTTGCAGATTTTGGCCTTAGTGGGATTTGAACCCAGGACTCCAGCGCTGCAAGGCTGCAGTGCTAACCACTGAGTCGCCATGCCGCCCATCTGACACTGATCCTACAGTTTTCTCTAAAGCCAGGCTTCATTTTTTTTTTTCCTTGCTATAAATAGTATAGGGCAGATTTACATGATGAGTGATGTGTTGTTGTTTTTATGACACTAAATACATAGCACAATTAAATCTACATGTGACTGGATTAAGGGTACCTTCACACTTAGCGATGCAGCAGCGATCCGACCAGCGATCTGACCTGGTCAGGATCGCTGCTGCATCGCTACATGGTCGCTGATGAGCTGTCAAACAGGCAGATCTCACCAGCGACCAGTGAACAGCCCCCAGCCAGCAGCGACGTGCAAGCGACGCTGCGCTTGCACGGAGCTGCCGTCTGGAAGCTGCGGAGACTGGTAACTAAGGTAAACATCGGGTATGGTTACCCGATGTTTACATTAGTTACCATCGCACAGCTGTGTGTGCAGGGAGCAGGGAGCCGCGCACACTGAGCGCTGGCTCCTTGCTCTCCTACCATAGCTACAGTACACATCGGGTTAATTAACCCGATGTGTAATGCAGCTACATGTGCAGAGAGCAGGGAGCCGCGCACACTGCTTAGCGCTGGCTCCTTGCTCTCCTAGCTGCTGTACACATCGGGTTAATTAACCCGATGTGTACAGCAGCTACATGTGCAGAGAGCCGGAGCCGGCAGCACAGGCAGCGTGAGAGCTGCAGAGGCCGGTAACTAAGGTAAATATCGGGTAACCACCTTGGTTACCCGATGTTTATCTTGGTTACAAGCTTACCTCAGCTGTCAGACGCCGGCTCCTGCTCCCTGCTCGCTTCATTTGTCGCTCTCTCGCTGTCACACACAGCGATCTGTGTGTCACAGCAGGAGAGCGGCTTTGAAGAAAACGAACCAGGGCTGTGTGTAACGAGCAGCGATCTCGCAGCAGGGGCCAGATCGCTGCTCATTGTCACACACAGCGAGATCGCTAATGAGGTCACTGCTGCGTCACAAAAAGCGTGACTCAGCAGCGATCTCGGCAGCGAGCTCGCTGTGTGTGAAGCACCCCTAAGACATAGCACCTGTAGTGTTATCTACATAACAGACATGTGAGCCATTACCAGTCATGGGGATTCAGGACTGGGTCGTGCATTCTTCACTGATCAAAAGAAAATGTCCACAACGCTTTTCTGCGCTCCATGCCTATTTGTCTCCTGTCAGCAGCACTGGAGATATGAAAGGGACAGATATTATCGAAGGTGAAATATCAAAACTGGGGCTAACTTGGCAAAATTGTAATAAATAAGTCATAGCTCTTAAAGGACTGTGCAGGAATCGCTTGGGGTGAAGACAGGTGTTCAGTAAGGGGTGAAATGCTGTCCAAATGCCACCTTATACAGTATGAATATAACGCGAGTCAGGAGTTGTTTTTCTGGATCGTTCTGCTAAGTCTCGAGTAGAGTTTCTGAGCATTTTTGCTGTCACGATATTTTGCCTGGCCCCCATTAATTTGGTGGATGCTGTTAGGCTGTGTGCAGTGTAAACGCATGCGTTCTGCGTCCCCAGCAAAGTCTGAGAATTTAGTAAATTCCATACTCGCGTTGCATTTTAAAACGCTGCATTTTGCATGCCAAATTTTTGACAAAATCGATGCGTTCTAAAAAGCAACATGTCACTTCTTTTGTGCATTTTGGATGCTTTTCCACTCTGTCTATGGCAGAGCAAGCATCCAGAGTGCATCAATTCTGCATCCATTCTGCATTCAAAATACATCCAAAACGCAGCATTTTGAAACGCACATGCAGTGCCAAAACGCTGCAGAATATTTGTCACGGCAGAACGCAACGTGCACACATAACCTTACAGTTTATTTCAAAGGGGCTGAAACTGGTTTTTTTTGTGTTTGTTTTTTTTTTTTTTTTTTAGTAACTTGCAATGATTTCCAAGCACACAGGATGATGGACAAATGACAATGGGTAGAATAGGTATGAAAACAGTAGTCACATAATGGATTCCAATAACCATGGTGGTAGCGGTTTATTATATTCTCATTCGTGTCTGCTCCTGCTTTTGAATTTTTGTTGTTTTGCTATGACGACTTGGACTGACGCACGCGACTTGTTTTAGGTCCTTTGTTCTTTGTTATGTTGGTTGACTTGCTTTCCTGCTGAAATCTGCTCCTTGAATGCCGTGCTTGATCGGAGCACATTAATTGAAGAACTTGTCTACTATGATGTGTCTGAGTAGATTAAAAGGAGCCTTTGTTTTTTGTTTTATAAAACTTGTTTATAAGCACTATATGATTAACCACTGGGAGGTTGGCTCTCCAGCCTGGGACATCTTGGGCCGGCGGATCCTACCTTGGGGGGGGGGCATCTTGGGCCGGCGGATCCTACCTTGGGGGGGGGCATCTTGGGCCGGCGGATCCTACCTTGGGGGGGGGGCATCTTGGGCCGGCGGATCCTACCTTGGGGGGGGGGCATCTTGGGCCGGCGGATCCTACCTTGGGGGGGGCGGTTATCTTGGGCCGGCGGATCCTGCCTTGGGGGGGCATCTTGGGCCGGCGGATGCTACCTTGGGGGGGGCATCTTGGGCCGGCGGATCCTACCTTGGGGGGTATCTTGGGCCGGTGGACCCAGCCTGTTTTTAAAAAGGGTTTTTTTTCTGATGAGACAAAATCTTTAATTCTCCAAAAATACCCATAGAAGACCTTTTCACTCTTCATAATTATTTTGTTACCACAGGCCTAATGATCCTATGGTGTCTGTGTCCTTGAGGTGTAGGAGGAGCCGTTATCTTCACAATATTGTGATCACTTGGGTTTCTCAATCTCCGGCGGCTCAGATTGCACGGACTGGACCTTTGAACATTCAGTTCCAATGTGACTAAACTAACTTTACACGGTGAAAATGTTGACAACCTGCAATAAGGAAGCCTGAGAATCTGTGGCCCCAGGAAACTTCAAGCCTCGTGTATGTACTTTATTTTCAAACCTGCAAGAAAGTTGCATAGTTTGTAATGAAATCTCCTTCGACTTTCCAGGTTTTGGCTTTTTAGAATAAAGCGGTCTATGTAAAACTTCATAGTTTGCAGCCAAGAACAGAAATTCCTTTGGTTGGTAATGACTTTGATCTGTTGATCGTGATGAAGGCTTATCCCTGTACTCTAGCTGACTGATACAGCATGGTACAGCCTTAAAATGTGTGATATAAAATAATTTGTTACTTCTCCTTAGCTAAAGTGTTAACATAACAATGTTGGCTCCGAAAAGCATTTGATGTCAGGAAGGTCCCCGCTCGGAGGCCTCTCCTTCTTCCCCTGACTATAATGCACACTTCGCTCTGTACAGACTTGGCTCTGGTGATCACAGCAGGATCCTTGGTGTGTTCCTTTAGGAAAATAGAGCTAAGGAATGTAATGTTTGCAGCCGAACATTGCTTCTCTAGGAAGCTATTTATAGTCCTATTGTCTAAGAGCTGACCATGAGGAGGTAGAAAGCCAAGTGAACACCTGTATGTGATCTTCCAACCATGGCGGCCATATTTCATAATAATTCCCATCTCTATTAAGCTTTTTGTTTTAGATTAGTTGTGTATAATTATGTGCATGGTTCCTCCATTGTGCATTACAGCCTGATCTGCTGGTCTAGTCAAACACAGGCTTACCTTGTGTGCACCATTGAGCCGTGTAGTTTCATGGAAGTTTTATGCTCTTAAGTTCTCCACTACCCTAACTCATTTAATTTTTTTTTTTTTATTTTTATTAATCAGTCGTGCTATTATTTGCCACTAAATGCATCCATACTCTATTATAGTAATATATAAACCTTTTTATCCTGCAGATAGCATCAATTGGTGTCTGCCAGCAGCAGCTGTGATGTTTACATCCCTTCCTCTCCCCAGGCTTTCTGTGCTCCTTCTTTTCTACAAGTTCCATAATGCATTGCAGTAGCTTGTGATCCAGCACTTGGCACAACCCCTCCTTTCTCCATCCTGCTGAAGATATTGGGAGATACAAAGTGTCAGAGTAGCGCTGTGTAGGTATCAGCCCATCTGGCACTTGCCAGATGGCCTGTACAGCTGTCATTGTGCATGTTAAGCCACTTGCGTGTCTTGTATCGCATCACCCGGCACAGATGCACACTCTCCGGTCAGTAGCAGGTCAGCTGCATGTATTTCTATGCAGCTGAGATGCTCATGTGCGGCCCTGCCGAGTGATGTGATGCGAGACTCGCAGGAGTCACTCACAAGTGTGACACCGGCCTTAGGCAAATTTCAAAGCTTTTCAGCTGCCCATGTCAATGATTGGATTAGGTAAACCCTTTCTAGTGAAGTGCTGCGATCTGTATTTCAAAAGCAAAGGTGTCGGCCCCTGCTGTTACTGCTGAATGAAATTGTCAGCTCCGCTTGTAATTCATTCAAAAATGTCTACACCCACTACCAGGAGCCCAGTGATGACTTTCTTTTACTTGGTCTGATTTCTGTGCTGGAAAAGGAAGAATCAGTGGAGGAAGAAGAATCTGCATAACAATCCAGTACTATGTGATCCTGCTGAGATGCACTCATAGAAGCTATACATCCAATACAAGTGTATTACAAAAGATATTGTTTTGAAGAGCTATGATGTATGGCAACCAGATGACGACAAAACTATTAGAAAACCCCTTTAACACAGCAAATAGGCAGAAATCCTGTCAAAGCAAAGCTGTTTTTGAGAGGTGGCTGGATTTGATATAGGCACAACCAGCATGCTTATCAACAATAATGATCTGAGACCTGCTACGGTAGATTGTACAGAGAACTTGGCTCTTCCATGATGCACATTAGGCGTGTCTGATGGCTCCTTATTACATATCCGATTTTTAAAAAGAACTTTATAGTGTAGAGTTGACATCGCAGGAACTTAGTCAACAACAGCTATTTCTAGTCTATAGAGCTTTATATGCTATAAACTACGCAATCTTTCTTTAACTTCATATCCACCTTCATCTTCCAAAAATTGGCCAATGCTCCTAATCTCCAGTCTAACTCCCCTGGCCCCTTTTTTTTCCCCTCTACCCATTGAAAGCCTTGATCTGCCTCTACACAGAATGTCAATCTGGACATATACCAAACGATTTTTGTCAGCAGAATCTGTTAAGAATCACATATTTCTAAGCGGACATAGTTTCTTTCTTGTTTGCCTTATTATAAATTGAAGTGAGACAGATTTGATTTTAACCTACTCTGTCAATTTCTGGCTGACTACTGCTGCGGCTAGTGGATGACTGAGCAATCATTCCCTGTACTTGGAGGACCAAGAACTAAATGCCTATGGGGCTCCGGGAACCATCACAATGTCATTGGTGAAGAGAGTATCCAGTCTTCTTCAGATTGTGGAATTCTTCTATGTTTGTGATGATGTTGTTGTTGTTTTTTTTTTCTCTGACAATCCCCTTTTTAATGCTGGGATCAATAGAAAAGTGTCTGACTGCAGTGTCACCACTTTCCATATACGCGGGACTGCTAAGTCTTTGGCTTTGTGATCTTTTTTTTGTTTCTATGGTAACGAATGTTACATCACATGAAAGCCTTATGTCTAATATATGTTTTCAAAATTATGTTTTGTTGCTTATGGCAACAGTGTTCTAGACATGATGGAAAACAAAATGGCGGAGTCTAATGCGATATTCACAGCAACTGAGAGCAGAGGAGTGATACAATTCTTGTTTCTGCAAGGAAAGTGCGAAAGATACTCAGTGATATCTCGCAGACATTGGGGGATCAATGCCCTTCATATTCCTTAGTTAAGAACTGGGTTGCCAAATTTAAAACTGGCCACTTCAGCACCAATGATGAGGAACGTCCTGGACGACCGAGAGTTGTGGTGGTTCTGAAAATCATCGATGCTGTGCACAACCTCATACTGGAGAATCGACAAATTTCAGCTAAAGCAATAACAGACATCATGGGGATTTCCTGTGAACGTGTTTTGTGTCATGAATATTTGATCATGAGGAAGCTATCTGCAAAGAGGATCCCCAAATGTTTGACAACAGATCAGAGAAGCATGCGAGTGAAAACTTCCCGGTCCATTTGTCTGCGTTTCAAGACTGTTAAGAACTTCCTGGATCGACTGGTCACTATGGATGAGACCTGGATTTATTTGTATGACCCTGAAAATAAGGGGCAGCCAAAAGAGTGGAGGCACAGTGGTTCTTCTCGTCCAAAGAAGTTTAGGGTGTAAAAATCAGCCACTAAGGTGATGGCATCTGTGTTCTGGGATAAGGAGGGCGTGCTGCTAGTGGACTACCTTCAAAAGGGTTCCACCATCAATGCAAGGCATTACATTGAACTTTTGGACCAATTGAAGGCAGTTCTGAAGGCCAAAAGGCGTGGCAAGCTGTCCAAAGGAATCCTCTTCCTGCAAGACAACGCCTCCGCTTACACTGCAGAAGTGACCACAGCACAACTGGCAGAGCTGGGCTTCCAGCTGGCTGACCACCCACCTTATTCACCAGCTTTAGATCCCTCTGACTATCCTATGTTTCCAAACCTGAAGAAACGCCTCAAGGGTACCAAATTTCACACTATTTCTGATGTCTGATGCATGACTGCTTTGGATGCCTGGTTTGAGGCATAACTGAAGTCCTTCTTTTAGCTAGGCTTACAGAGCTTGAAATATCGATTCTAGGTTGATGAAACTTTACATTTATTCCACATATCAGCAGCCCCTCGTAGATGCAGACTGGAAGATTCTGATTGCTGCCAAAAGTGATCACAATGGTACTGTACCATGAAGCAATGGAAAATGGCAGATTGATCTGATTTACGTTTACATTATGTGGCTGGCTGAGTGCATCACTTACCTGGGGAACAGATGGCAGTACGATGATCTTGAAAATCTTGGATCATGATGTGTTCAGCATACCAACACCTTGTTGTAGACAGACCACTGGTGCAACTTGTGCAGTCGCAAAGGGGCCCATTTCTACCACCCAAAGCAGGTGAACATGTGCATTATGATGAGCTAGTGGCTTACAAAGGGCCCATATACTGTTCTTGTATAGTGGGCCTCTTCTGTCTGTGACCACTAGAGATGAGCGAACCCATGGAAGTTCAGTTTGGCAGGTGCAGTTAAACAGACCCTCCTTGGGTTCGAACTTGACCCAAACTCCAAAGGAAGTCACTGATTGGCAGTTTGTGTCTTCATGCAGCCAGCCATAAGCAGAACGCTTCCAGGGGAGGGTGGGCGGAAGTGTTTTGGCAGGCTGCGTTTGAGAATTGGTTTGAGTAACCGAACAATAACAAAAGGTTCACAAAATTGCAATGCAGCAATAACTTCTTTCCTATATTGCAGCAACAATTTCTTGCTCAACCACGGGTCTTGTGATATGTTTTTAATGTCACTTGGGGTCACCATGGGTCTGGGCCATAATTCACCCATGGAAATACATCTGTATGTGGAGAAGACATAAAAAATTGTAGGTGGTTGAAAAGGGATTGTAGTGCCACTCTAGGGCAATGATATAAGGCCCCCATAAACCATATTTAAAAGTGGGACACGCCTCCCAACTTCATGGGGACAAGACATCTAATGGCCATGGGGGGGGGGGGGGACCTACTGACTTTCTTAAAACAGGTCCTTGGGTACAAAAGTATCCTGCTGTTGGAGTTTCAAAGTCCGATTCTTTTGTTCTGTGAGGAAATAAGCCTCTGTCAGAGGAATCCAGCAGATTCCATGATCTCAAAGAAAACACAGGAGCACTCAGCCGAGCAGAGCCGAGGAAAAGTCTGCCTAACAATGAGCTAATGTATATGGGGACCTATACACTGCAACTTAGCTCCACCATCACCTCTCCGTTTTAATAATGTTGGCACATGTTTATGATTGTGGTCAGTTACCGCACACAACCATTTGCTTATACGCTACATTTTCCAATTGCAGCAGCTTACTTGTATCTAATATACTACCTTTGCTAGACTACAGGGGGTTTGTTAGATGAAGGCTTTTATGTAGATGAACTAATGCATTGAGCATGTGTGAAACATTTGTGCAGCAAAATGCATGTTAAGGGATAAGTGAACCCGAACTGTAAAGTTGTACCGGACACCAGGTGTCTGTTTCTTGGACTCTAACATGGACTAAAAAAAAAGTCAGCGTTCCATTAATGTCTGCATGTTAATAAAGCTTTTATTGCATGCTGAAAATGCCTGTCCGCTGCTGTGAACAATAGAGTGAAAAAAAGATGTGGGCTCCTGCCTATTTTTGGGGAGTGATTTATTCAAAAACGTTCTTGTTAAAAACAAAACAAAAACCTGTACACTTGCCGGGTTAGTAATGGGGGTGTCTGACAGACCCCTTATCTATTACTAACTTGAGGGCTTGATGCCAGCTATCTATTCACAGCTGACATCAATCCCAAAAGTATTACCCAGATTGCCACCACCCCAAGGCAATAGGGAAGAGTCGGACAAATCGCCCTAATTAGGGCATCTAATAGATGCGCTACTTCTGGGGCAGCTGCGGGCTGCTATCCTCAGGCTGGCAGGGTCCAAATTAGTCATTGGTCTTCCTACTCTGGTAATACCAGCCTCCAGCTGTCTGCTTTACCGTGGCTGGTTATCAAATATATTGTGGAGACAACTCTGCCTTGTTGTGTGTGGGTGTTAGTTTTTTTATTAAAAAAAAAAAAAAAAAAGCTTGGGATCTCCTCCCTATTCACTTTAGTTTGTAGGGCAATTGCACCCATATTACTTCCCTTTGCAGCCCCCTAGCCTTGAATTATTTGGTTTGGGTTAAGTCCAGTTCCCAAATTGAACTTTTTATTTAAAATCCACCCGAACATCCACGGGTCTGCTCATCTCTATACATGTATGCAATGTCACTAGGCTGTAATCTCGACTCTACATTTTCCGGTGATTACAGCAACCCAATTGGGCAA
This sequence comes from Anomaloglossus baeobatrachus, assembly GCF_048569485.1. Classification (NCBI taxonomy): domain Eukaryota; kingdom Metazoa; phylum Chordata; class Amphibia; order Anura; family Aromobatidae; genus Anomaloglossus; species Anomaloglossus baeobatrachus. Next base: position 844,631,985 of record NC_134353.1, read on the forward strand.
CATAAAAAAATAAAATATATAGGACATCTCCTGAAAATGAGGCTTATAGCCTGTTTCGGAGCCAAAAATATAAGACCCTGGCTTATTCTACTTTTCCTGTGACTGGTTCATTCTTGGATTTTTGTTACAAATACGGAGGTAAAAAAAAAACCCTTGCCAAATACTGAACGTGCGCACGTGACCTTAATGTTATGACTGGGGAATATAGATGGGGATCTGATTCATTGCCATTTGCCACATGTTTTGGTTTTTTTTTCGTAGCCTGGTGCTGTTAGTTTTGTGAAGGCTGTGCCTTATAAACATGTTTTTGATGTGGCATATATAATATATCATTCTGAAAACTTTTGTTGTTTAAACCTCATGAAATTAATGTGAATTGTAAAATTTGCTTTCGTTCTAACTGGAACTTCTATCAAGGTACCGTCTACTTTTTGGAGAGGTAGCAATTTCCAAGTCACAATGACCTTCTGGCTATTACTTGTAGTGCTGTGTACTCCGGAGGTCTCTTGTTCTAAATATGTTGCAGTGGGTCTCTGTAGTCAGTCCATTGGCAATATACTGAACAAATGTTGGTAATACATTGTGGTTTGGTTTTTGTTTTTTTCATTACCTGTTGTTGTGGTGGAGTATTTTTTTGTTTTTTTTGTGGTTTTTATTTTTAGAAATCTGCAACATGGATATTTAAACAGCTACATAAAAAAATAACTCTCCCTCCCCTGATACTGTTATACAGCATTGCTAGCATTATATATATATATATATATATATATATATATATATATATATATATATATATATATATATATATATATATATATATATATATATATATATATATATATATAATTATGATGAACTTTGAAGAAAACCTTGAAAGTCAGTGTTTGTTCAGCTGTATCTGTACTGTACTAGTTCTGAACAGGTAAGACGCCACAGATGGCAGA